>NC_053430.1:68213927-68360503 GCF_007990345.1 Gossypium hirsutum
TCGAACAGCCAATCAGGCCCTCTCTGACTACCAGCCCTACCTCCCAAAATTCTCGGTGGTCTACCTCTAGTTGCCACTCCACTAGTCTTGCACCTTCAATCTTATTTCTCATCAGCTCCTGCAATCTTATGAAGTGTCCTTCGAACCGCATCCTACAGGCCCTGTTATAGATTTACCCAACATTCACTATGTGTCGTCTTCCACATTGGACATTCAGTTCTCTAGACGATTATTGCCCACACTAGCTACCGAAGTAGCTCGGGGGTCCGTCGATGGTCGTGCTCTGATGGAAATTCCGCAGTCATCCTCGACTTATTAGTGTCCTCCCTGAACTTCTTTACAGCTGAGAACGGAGCTTTACCCGTCGATCTTTTACGATAGTCTCTAGCTTCAAATTCAGCCTTCTTCTTCCCCTTTCCAAGTTCTTCCGCCTTGCAGGCTCGTTCGACTAGTGTCACGAATTCTTTTATCTCCAAAATACCCACTAGTAGCTTTAAATCTTCGTTCAATCCTTCTTCGAATCTTTTGCACATGGCAACCTCATCAGCTACACACTCCCGGGCATACCTACTGAGTCTTACGAATTCATGTTCGTATTCAGATACTGTCATACGGCCTTGCTTAAGTTCCAAGAATTCCTTACGCTTTTGATCGATGAACCGTCGACTAATATATTTCTTCCGAAATTCCGCTTGGAAGAAATCCCAAGTAACTCGTTCGTTTGGGACTATGGAAATCAAGGTCCTCCACCAATAGTAGGCTGAGTCTCGCAACAAAGATATAGCACACTTTAGACATTCATCGGGTGTGCATGACAGTTCATCGAACACCCGAATGGTGTTATCAAGCCAGAACTCGGCCCTTTCAGCATCATCAGTAACTATGGCCCTGAACTCCTCAGCCCCGCGCTTCCTAATCAAGTCTACAGGTGGCTTACTCAGCCTCACAGGATCAGTAACTGATGGCATTACGGGCTCCTGGGGTGGATTATTCAAATTCGGGAATTGTTGGACAGCCGGATTGGTTCGGGCATGCTGCGCGACCCACTCATTCATCATGGTAAAGAAGGCTTGTTTAGCCCCCTCACCTTGATTATTCGCAGATGACTGAGGTTCAACAGGCGGTGTCCCTTGTGCAGGAGCAGCCGCTACACTTTCAATGTCATCCGCCAAGGTTCTCTCTACACCGGGATCCATTTACTAATCAAAACATAAATTTTAACCGTCAGAAGTCATCACACATTTAAACATTAACATTCGGCATGTATAGCTAGACTCATACGTGCTATGGTAGTCCTAGAACCGACTAAACCATAGCTCTGATACCAATCAAATGTAACACCCCAAACCCGAGACCGTCGCCGGAGTCGAACACGAGGTGTTAACAGACTTCAAACCACTTATTAAAATTTTTCCAGACAAGCTGCCAATCTGCGTACTAGTCGCTTTAAAAATCATATCTTGAGCTCTGGAACTCGAAATCCAGTTCCGTGAATTTTCCCTGAAACTAGACTCATATGGCCATCTACATATTTTTTTCTAGAATTTTTGGTCGGGCCAATTAGTACAGTTTATTAGTCAAAGTCTCCCATGTTACTGGGGTCGACTACACTGACCTTTGCGCATTACGACCTTGATATCTCCCTGTACAGAGCTTCAATACTGATGCCGTTTGTTTCTATAGAAACTAGACTCAGAGAGGAATCTATAAATATATGGCAGGGCTCCTAATTATCTCTGGTTAATTTATAATGAATTTCCAAAGTCGGAACAGGGAACCCAGAAACCGTTCTGGCCCTGTCTCACGAGAACCTGAATATCTCTTAACATACTGTCCATATGATTGTTTTGTTACTTCTATATGAAAATAGACTCATCGAGCTTCGATTACATAATTTATTCACTATTTAATTCCATTCCTACTAATTTTTGTAATTTTTAAATCCCACATCACTGCTGCTGCCAGCATCTGTTACTGAAGCAACTATGTCCATTACGTGATTTCTCATTGATCTAACTAGTAATTCATCATACATATCACAAAATTATAATCATGACTAGCCATACCAAAGGCTAATCATTGTCAAACATCTCCCTACTACGCTATTGCCATATCATGAATCTTAACACCAAAATTAATCAGCCATGACATATGGCATAAAATCGTATTACCAAGACTTACGACCCAACATTAGAACCAAATTCAACCGAACATTATGCCATTTTCGCATGGCTAAAAGTTTACATACCAAATTTCAACAAAACATATTAGCCTATACATGCCGAAATGTTCTCTTAGACCAACTAAGAAGAAAATACCAAAGGTTGCTAGCCGGTGTGATGACTTCGACGACGGCACGATCACGCAAAAAGAGACGAGTCCAAGAAACCTAGAATAGGTGACAAGCAAACACCGAATGAGTATATAACTCAGTAAGCCATAAGCATTCCACAACCATCCATTAATAAAATTATCACAACAGGAAACAATGAAATGAGGTTAAGTACTCCATCCATACCAAACTATACCATAGTTCCTTAAACCCTATGGTTCAATCTCATACCAAGTCCTACATTGACCTTTCATACATCATTTTATTTTCGTTATAATCATACAATTAAACGAACTTTCACCTATTCCACAATGAACCTTATGTACGTGACTTCAACTATAATCGTCACATAGGTTCAAAACTTACCAAGCTCAACTCCAAATATAAACATAGCGCCTATTAGCCATGAACTCAAGGTACTTACCTTTTCCGCTGTCCAAAATTGACTCGGTAAAGTCGCACCCTTCATGTAAATAATTTATAGAAAATATATATTGGGTTGCAGACATAATGTTTAGTAATCAACCACGCACACTTAGTGCCATGCACTTTAAACTCACACACTTAGTGCCATGCATTTCAAGTTCGCACACTTACCTTTTCCGCTGTCCAAAATCGACTCGGTAAAGTCGCACCCTTAATGTAAATAATTTATAGAAAATATATATTGGGTTCGCACACATAGTGCTTAATAATCAACCGCGCACACTTAGTGCCATGTACTTTAAACTCGCACACTTAGTGCTGTACAATTTAAACCCGCACGCTTAGTGCCAATCTCATGACCGTGAACACTTATTGCCCGCACACTTAGTGCCGAAAACCAGCCACTCTATAGGCTTCACTTCCTTTTTACATTCGACAAATTTCATCTCTACTTACATATACATTTGTATACATTTCATCTCATTAAACACAATGGTATATGTATTACGATCATTTAAATCAATACCAAAGATATGCTTAATGACTTACCTGTGTTGGGTAAGACGGTTCCAACTCGGCTACTCGATGATCTTTTCTTTGCCTTTGCTCGATTCTCCTCCTTTAACTCCTTGAGCTTAATCAATAAATCAACTAGTTTAACCGCCTTGCTAAATATTTACAATCTAATTACACATGCATATGTATGTTAGTATATTCGGCAATCACCCTTACTAATCACCCACTTGATCAATTATAGAGAATCAAAGTTAATATCACAATGTGTACCCTATATGGCCCATTATACATAATCAAATTTAACATCATCTATATATTTACTCATATGGCCGAATATACCTAATCATACATACACCTAACCAAAAATAATTTCTAAAATCTTTATATCATTTATACACTAAGCCGAGTACTCTTACCAAGTTCACCTATATTCTTCAACAAATTCTTCATTGATCAAACACATATTCGGCTAAAGAAATGGCAATTTTAGCAACTTTTGATTTAATACTTTATCAATTATAATACATCTAAATATTTTTTTCATATTATTAACACAATTCACATACATTACTTAATATAACATTTTCACATTCGGCATTAGTATCAACCATAGTAGCTGATTCTTCCTACTTTGTACCCATGCATCTATTTGATCCTTAGTTAGTTCAAACACTCAAAGTCAACCATCTCCATACCTCATCACCAAAAACATCAAAATACCAACCAAGAATGTAACATTCATGGCCGAATATCATCTCCATCATTTAACAAAGTTTGAACCATGGCTAGGTAGATTTCAAACTTACAACTTAAAATATACATGAATCTCAAAGAATAATATCAAACATACCTCAATCTAGTTACATGCATGGCCAAACTTCCTCCTAATCCTCTTCCAAACCAAACATGAAGCAAGAACTCCTTCCTCCTTCCTTAGAATTTTCAGTCAAAAGAGGATGAAAATGGATGAACAAAATTTTTCTTTTCCTTTCTTTAGCTCACGGCAATGGGGGGGAAACAACCACTCATTTTTTGTTTTCATTTCTTTATTACCCATACTCCTTATTTTATTTTTTTCTAACATACCTCACTAAGCCAACATGTTCCCAACATGTTTCCACCCATAGCATGGCCAACCACTAGCTCAAATTTTGGGTAATTTGACATGCAAACCCATCATTTTCATAACATGCATTAATAGACCATTTTAAATTAGCCTATCATATTTTCACCATGTCTCATATCGATCCCTATTTAATAATTTCTCATGCAATTGGCAAAATTGGAGAATGAAACTTCCACATACTCATGTACACACATAATAAGTATAGAATATGGAAATTAATTATTTTTATGACTCGATTTTGTGGTCCCGAAACCACTCCCCAAGTAGGGTCAATTTTGGGCTGTTACATTACTAGCCCTTAAAGATTACATGCATTCCAACCGAAACTTATTAACTATTACTATACATGCAAATAGTTTGAACCAAATGCACAACATGCTTACCGAAAGTGTAAAACCAAGAGTAGGAGACAGAAGCAATCGGCCTACACCCAACACGAAAGCCGAAAGCACACAATATGGTAGAGGAAAAAGATGGAACAATTGCACCCCTAGCAATAATCGGCAGAAAAGAGAAGATACTAGATGAAAAACTATTACGGTAAAGAGAGAGAGAGAGAACAACCACGTGCCTGAACAGAGATGGCGAAAGAGGCAGGAGGGTTCGGCTATAGGCCAAAAATTCTACAGCCAGAAGGAAACAACACACTGACAAGGGAGAAATTTCCCATATTCGGACAAAGCACCAAGATGCAAGGAGAGGGAATTGTTGAAACTTGAAGAATTGAGAAAAGGAGAGAAAGGTATTCGGCAAAAGACAAAACGGAAAGAACATCAGATAGAAGAGTAAAGGAAGAAAAGGGAATCGGTAAGCAAAAAGAACTGTAGGGTAAAACCAAGTTGAAAAACGAAAACGAAAGACACTAGCAAGATCTTCTAGCATAATTCGACCTCCAAAAGGTGAATAGAACCAAAAATGCTGACAAAAAACATAATGGAGAGAAAATACCAACCAAAGCCGAATTCTTAAGTGCCCAGAATTCAAATTTGACACCAACTCTCAACCTATCCCTAAAGCTTCTCCACATTATCCTCTTAAAATTCGGCCACAACAACCCCACACTCTTCAAACACTCCAACCATCCACTAGCATCAGAATTCTACTGTCATACAAACACTTACACGGCATCCAGCAAAATCAAAAACTCCCTTGCATCTCCGAGACTCGAACTCAAGACCTTCAGTAACAATGACACGCCACTTATCCCCTAGACCAACAGGCCCATTCTGACATAAAATACCCACATTCATTTAAAAGCTTACTTACTAGAGACAGGGGTTAATTCATTTAAAACAAAACTTTTACGCAAGCCAAGGCTTGAACCCAGGACTTCTCAAACTCTTCCCAGGACACTTAACCACTGAAGCAAACATGCAATTGTGCAACACAAACATACGAAAATAAACATTAAGGATTTTGGGGGCTTTACAACTCTACCCCCTAAAAGAAAATTTCAGCCTCGAAATTTTACCTAATCAGAATAGATGAGGGTATTGTTGTCGCATCGCCTCCTCAAGTTCCCACACGGCCTCCTCAAAGCTGTGATTACATCAAAGAACCTTAACCAAAGGGATAGACTTCCTCCTTAAGACCTTTACATCACGATCTAATATCTGAACCAGTTCCTCCTCAAACGTTAGATCTAGCCTAACCTCAATTTCCTCAACCGAAATAACATATGTGGGATCAGAGTGGTAGCACCTCAGCATAGAGACATGGAACACATCGTGAATCCGTTCTGACTCTGGAGGTAACTTTAACTGATAGGCAACCGGTCCCACACGTTTTAGTATGCTGTAAGGCCCAATAAACCTATGGCTCAACTTGCCCTTACGTCTAAACCTCAATACCTTCTTCCATGGTGAGACCTTGACAAAAACAAAGTCCCCCAAAGAATACTCAATCTCTTTATGCTTCAGACCCGCATACAACTTCTGCCTGTTTGATGCCGCCTTCAGTCGATCCCAAATTATTCTAATTTATCCTCGGTATCAAAAACTAATTCAGGACCCAGAACAAGCTGCTTGCCCAACTCAGTCCAACATGAAGGAGTACGACACCTACGACCATATAATGCCTCATAATGTGCCATCTGTATGCTAGGCTGATAGCTATTGTTATAAACAAACTCTACTAGCGGCAAGTAATCCTCCCAACTACCTCGGAAATCAATCACGCAACTCCTAAACATGTCCTCCAGTATCTGAATCACTCTATCTGACTGACCATCTATTTGAGGATGGGATGCAGTACTGAAGTCCAACCTTGTACCCAGAGCTTTATGTAACTTCTTCCAGAATCGAGACGCGAAGCGAGGATCCCTATCAGATATTATTGAAATTGGTACCCTATGCAGCCTCACTTTCTTAGACACATATAGCTTAGCCAACTTCTGTAAAGAGTAATCAGTACGAACTGGTATGAAATGGGCAAATTTGGTCAATCAATCCACGATGACCCAACCCATTATCTTGTTGAAGCAACCCTGAAGGTAACTGATGTTCAGCCTTAACCTGCTGGCAAGTCAGACATTTACCCATGAAGTCCATAACTTCACGCTTAAGACTCGGCCACCAATATAGCTCACGAAGGTCTCGGTACGTCTTATTTTCAACAGGGTGCATAGCATAAGGGCTACTATACACCTCTCGCAGTATAGACTGCCTCAAATCAGTATCCTTAGGTACACAGATTCTCCCACGAAAACAGAGCACCTATTCACTATTCCGCCCAAAATTCACAGTATCACCATTCTCAACCTGTCGGAAATGAAGACCCAGTGGCTCGTCCTCCAACTATTTACTCTTAATCTGATCCATCCACGTCAGTTTAACTTGAAACTCAGCCAACAAGCTACCATCATAAAATAAACTGAGGCGAGCAAACATCGCCCTCAAATTACTCATAGCTCTACGACTCAGTGTGTCCGCCACCACATTGGCCTTACCAGGATGGTATTCAATCATACAGTCATAATATATTAAACAGCTCCTGTAACACCCCTTACCTAAGACCGTCGCTGGAGTCGAGCATGAGGCGTTACCAGACTTATCTTACCTGTTTGGGGCATTAAAATTTTTTTACTTTTAAAAAAAAATTAGTTTGCTCACATTCATCCAATAAATCCCTAAAAAAGGCCCTCGAGGCCCTAAAACATGCAATTGGAATGATTCGGGACCAAACTGGGAACATTAAAAATTTTTCGATTACTTACACAAATCAAAACCATTTATTTCACTATTCATAATAAAATTGTCCATCTGCATAACAGTCACTAAATTAATTATAACTTGAGTTACAAAACTCAAAAATTAAATCCATAAATTTTCCCCCAAACTAGACTCATATATCTTCTTACCATAATTTTTCTAGAATTTTTGGTTTGTCCAATTAGTTCAGTTTATTCATTAAAGTTTCCCCTGTTTTGTAGTTCAGCGGACTTGATCTCTCTTCACTAAAAACTGATTATCTCTTTATACAGAACTTGGATAACATTTCCATTTGTTTCTAATGAAAGTAGACTCACTAAGGAATTTAGAAATATAAACTTTGACTTATAATTTTTTTGTAAAATTTCTAGTGACTTTCCAAAGTTGGAACAGGGGATCACGAAGTCACTCTGAACCAGTCTTACAAAAATTTAAATAACTCAGATATAAACTTTCTTTGCTTTCTCTGTTTCTTTCCTATGAAAATAGACTCAATAATCTTTAATTATATATCTCATTCACCATTTAATTCCTTTTCTATAATTTTTAGTGATTTTTCAAAACCACGTCACTGCTACTATTTCCTAACTATTCCATGGCCAACTCTTACTCCATAATTTCTTTGCATCAAACCTCATTTAGGGATACATAATACCAAAACATGTTATTATTTAGCTATATCATAAGCTAATCATTACCAAGTATTCACATGCCATTCTTTAATCATATCATAAGGACATACACACAAAATAGCCATGTCCCTATACATGTTATAACTTAAAGTATTTCTAGTCACAAAATACCGAGATAGCTTGTTGATAGTGTGAGGCGATCTCCGACGTCCTTACGATTTTCTGAGTTGACTTTGCGATACAATAAAAAAAATAGAGAAAAGAAAGGGAGTAAGCATAAATGTTAGTCAGTTTGCATGTAAATAAATAACAACATTCTAAATGAATTATCAAGATAACCTGAACCTTTCGAACATGGACTTATCTTACCTTCCCTTTGGTACACTCTTTGAATTTTCCGTTGAACCATTTGGATTACTAAGGATACATGGGTACCTTTCCTTTTTAAACTTACCATTGCCATGTCTTGACATGGTCTTATGTGGTATCCTTGCCTTATGAACTCACCATTGCCATGCCTTGGCATGGTCTTACATGGGATCTTTGCCTTATAGTAGTTTATCAAAGCCATGTCTTGACATGGTCTTACATGATTTCCTTACCTTGTTGAACTTACCAATGCCATGCCTTGGCATGGTCTTACTTGGTATCCTTAAACCCTAATGTCATGACATTTGTATCCTACACATTCCTAAGATTCAACCGGGACTTTTAAGTATCATTTCTCCGTCAATTCTTACTTGAATCATCAAGGAATAAATTTACAAAATAAATATATAGATGCTGAAAAATAGCATCATTAATTATAAATAATAAAACATTACATTTATTTACCACAAACTTACCTCGATACAAAATACGATCAAATATTTTAATTTAGCCCTTAACCTTTTTCTTTCCTCAGTCTAACCTCGAATTTCATTCTTCTTGATCTACAATAGCAAATTTAACTTAATTAATATTCACATTTATCAAAACAGTCCTTAACTCTAACTTTAGTAAAATTATGATTTTGCCCCTAAACTTTTGCATATTTACACTTTTTCCCCAATGCTCGAAAATGAAACTTTATCCCTAATTCTTATGTTTTATGACATACTGATCATTTATTTACATACGACAACATCAAATTCCCACTCTAACATGTACTTATGACCATTAGGTATTTTTATCGATTATGTCGTTTAACTCGTTTTCGCTTAAAATCGCTTAGCTCAAGTCGTTTAACATAATTTCAAGCTTCATGTTTTACCATAAAACATCAAAATTAACACATATCACCTATGGGTATTTTTCCAAATATGAACCCTAGGTTAAATTATTGCTAGAATAAGCTAAATCAAGTTACCGGGACTTCAAAAACGTAAAGAACATTAACAACAGGGCATGGAATCACTTACTATGAAGCTTGGAAGCTTGACAAAACCCTAGCTATGAAGAACCCTTGAAATTTCGGCTTAATGAAGAAGATGGGCACATTTTGCCATCTTTTTCCCTTTTTTAACCTTTTAATTACCAAATGACTAAAATACCCTTCATTAAATCTTTAGTTATTTTTATCTATGTATGTCCATTTTTTCCATGAAAAAGTAATGGTCTAATTACCATTTAAGGACCTCTACTTCAATTATACTCTTCAATTTAATCCTTTAGCATCTAAAACTCATATTTATCAACTTTTGCAATTAAGCCCTAGTAGGCAAATTAAGCATGCTATCTATAAAATTTTCCATCGATAGTCTAACACATGCATCGAATCACTCGGTAAATTATAAAAATTAATCGAAATAAACTTTTCTATCTCAGATTCGCGGTTTCGCAACCACTGTTCCGTTTAAGCCATATTTTGGGATGTTACAGCTCCATCCATCTATGTTGCCTAAGATTTAGCTCCTTCTGAGTGAGGAGATATTTGAGGCTCTTGTGATCAGTGTAAATGATACATTACTCACTGTATAGGTAATGCCTCTAAATTTTCATTGTGAATACCACTGCAGCCAACTCCAAGTCGTGCGTAGGATGATTTGCCTCATGAGTCTTAAGCTGACGAGACGCAAATGCAACCACCTTACCCTCTTGCATTAACACACATCCCAAACCAATGTGTGATGCATCGCTATAGACAGTGAATTCTTTCCCAGACTCTAGCTGTATCAAGACAAAAGCCTTAGTCAGTACCTTCTTTAGCTTAACAAAGCTCTCTTGCTGTGCATCAGTCAGTTAAAAGGCACACCCTTACGTAACAGTTTGGTCAAAGGTGCTACAATCAATGAAAACCCTTCTACAAAGCATCTATAATACCCTGCCAGTCTCAGAAAACTGTGGATCTCAGATACAGTCTTAGGAGGCTTCCAATCCAAAATGGCCTCAATCTTTCGAGGATCAACCCTAACCCCTTCAGCAGATACCACATGGCCCAAAAATGTTACCTCTCGTAACCAGAAGTCACACTTACTGAACTTGGCGTACAGTTGTTTCTCCCTCAGAGTCTGCAAAACCACTCAAAGATGTTCAGCATGTTCATCTTCAATCCTCGAATACACCAAGATGATATCAATAAAAACCACTACAAACCGATCTAGATAGGGCTAGAACATTCAATTTATCAAATCCATAAAAGCCACTGGCGCATTCGTCGGTCCAAACGGCATCACTAGAAACTCGTAATGACCATAGCAACTCCTAAACATTGTCTTGTATACATCAGTCTCTTTGACCCTCAATTGATGGTACCTAGATCAGAGATCAATCTCAGAGAAAACTTAAGCTCCTTAAAATGGTCGAACAGATCATCTGTCCTCGGTAATGGGTACTTATTCTTAATGGTCAATTTATTCAATTGCCGGTAATCAATGCACATACGCATAGATCCATCCTTCTTTTTTACAAACAAAACTAGTGCTCCCCAAGGGGACATACTAGGTCGAATGAACCAACGATCCAATAATTATTGAATCTGAGATTTAAGCTCTACAAGCTCATTCGGTGCCATTCTATAAGGGGCAATGGACATCAGACCTGTACCAGGTAGGAGCTCAATCCCAAACTCAACTTCACAGTTTGGAGGTAACCCAGGTAGCTCATCAGAAAAGACATCAGCAAAAGTCTTTAACTATTATGATATCTTTAACAGAAGGAACCCATAATCTGAAACACTAATATAGGCCAGGTACGCCTCACAACCCTTACGAACCAACTTCTCGGCCCTTAATGCAAAAATCACATTTGACAAGTAATTCCGATGTTCCCCAACTACAACTACCTCGGTATCCTGCACAGTTCTTAGTACCATCTGTTTAGCAACACAATCCAAGCTCGCCCGATGTTTAACCAGCCAGTCCATACCCAATATTAAATCAAATTCTCCAAAAGGAAGTTCCATCAAATCTGCCAAAAAGATAACCCCTTTAACTTCCAAAGGAACATCTTCGAACAGTTTATTTACTCTTACTGACTACCCCAAAGGACTCAGCATAGTAACCTCACTCGCAGTGCTCTTAACTAGGATACCCAGAGTCTTAGACACATTACAAGCTATATAGGAATGAGTAGATCTTATATCTATCAATGCAGTATAAGGTACATTATAGATAAAGAACATACCCATGATAACATCCAGGGCATCTCCATCATCTCGGTGACGTGTAGCATAAACCAGAGCTGGCTACCTCACCCCAGTACGACCAGCACCTGTGCCGGTGCCCTCTGACCACGGCCCAAACCATTACCACCTTTTCCCTGACCATAGCCTCTCGATGGCTGCTAAACACCCCTCGGCGGCTGTACAGTACGTAAACCTATAGCTTGCACTTGATCGGGCCTCCACAGACACTCATTGATATGGTGTTCCAATGATCTGCACCTCAAACATGCCCCATTCCTTTTCCAACACTCACCCTGATGGCGTCTTCCACAATCAGCACAAAATTGTAATCCAGCAACAACAGGGGCCACAACTCTGACCGACCCATCAACTCTGGCCTTTTTCTTAAGCCTTAGAAAAGAACTCAAAGGCTCCTAATCCCTCTTATTCCTACCTCTCTCCTTCTCACGGTTCTGGTGCGCAGCTCGCTTTACCTCCTCGACGATCTTCGCCTTATCAACTAATGCAACAGAATCTCGCTCCCTTTGTGGAGCTATTAGAACCCGTAAACAATCCCTGAGGCCATCTTCGAAGTGAACACATCGCTTGTACTTAATCACCACCATCCCTCATGCATAGCGACTTAGTCGCAAAAATTCAGCCTCATACTTTGCCATTAACTTATCCCTCTGTGTCAGATTTAGAAACTCTCTCCTCCAGGCATCCACATAACTAGCACCCACATACTTTCCTTAAAAAGTAGTCTTGAAAAATTCCCAGGTCAATCGATTGGGCTGAATGCCGTCTTTAATCATAAGACACCACTGGTAAACCTCGTCTCTCAACAGTGACACTGCACCCTTTAGTTTCTACTCAGGGGTGCAGTCGAGATCATTCATGATACTCACTATGGCCTCAATTCAATACTCAGCTACATTAGGGGCAACTCCAGCAATACCCCTAAAAATCTTAGCTCCGTTAGACCAGAGTCATTCTGTACTAACCCACGGCCCACAGCACCAGTATTGGGCCCAGAGACCCTCTCCAGAATCCGTAACATGGCTTAAGACAGCGCATCTTCCCTAATCGCACAATCATGAGACCTAATCTCAATCACAGGTGAAGCCTGTGCCTCCCTAATTTCAACATGAGGCATGTGGCCAGATGATGAGGAACCAACTCGAGCACCTCCACGGCTTCCGCTGCGGCCTCTTGTACCCTTTTCGAGAGTACCTCTGGTGCTCATTATCGAATTGTGTTTTATCTGTATTATTTGTTTTATGCATCAATTTACAGTTCCAGTGTGTATTAACAGATATTTTATGGGAAATAGCATTAGCAATTCAGAGTTTATTTTCGTAGATTACAGTCTTACTACAGTTTTTAGTTTACCCTGACTAGAGTGTTTCAGTACAGCCTACTACCTATAATAATCTCAGCATTTCAGTTTAAACAAAAACAGTTTCAAAAGACTTACAGAATGGGTGCCGGAGACTCAGTGTACCGCACATTCTGTAAAACCATTTAAAATACTTCAAATCATTTAAAACAATTCTTTTAGAAATGCCAAGTCTAAAAGAAACCCAAATCCACAGCCGAGTTTTGCAACCTGGCTCAGATACCACTAAATGTAACACCCCAAACCTGGCCTAGATGTTATGGTTGAATCTGGCGATGTCATATTGAAGTGTTTTTTGTAAAGTGCGATATCGTTGAAAAAGCCATTCTCTATTTATCTTCTTTGTGTGATATTAAGGATGATTATAAAATTTGTCGTTCATTTTCAAAATGTGAGTCGTTTGTCAAAAGTTGATCATATTAAAATGTCAATAATTTTTAAAATATTATTTCTTGCGGAAGCTTTTAAAACAGATCGTGTATTCATGGTATCTTTGAAAAATATTTATCTTTTTGAAAACTTGCGTCTTTTCCTACTGCTAGCAGTTATAAACCAAAACAAATAAAAATCCCAAATTAAAAATAAAATTCCAAAGAGGCCTTATTACACTAAAAATACCCTAACTAATAATACTTCTAAACATAATCAAATGCGAAAATAATAGCAGTTGAGTGACCACCTCTGAGTTCTCCGCTGCACCAGTCCACCTAAGTCTGGGGATTACCTGCGCAGATAAACAAAAGGGTCAGTTTACGAAAACTCAATGTGTAATCCCATATCAAACAACCATACAGTGAGCAAATACAGTCTAGGCCTAAGACCATTTCAGTAAAGATTCAGTTTTAGTTAGGGCCCTAACCCAATACAATATTAGTATCAGTTTGGGCCTGAGCCCATCTCAGTGAAGTAACGGTACAGATATGCAATCAAGAAATCCTACCCAACCAGCCTCTACACTCCATCTCTGTCCAAGCCTACAGTCTATGTGGGGATATAGTCAACCCACCCATCCCTACACTCCAAATAGTACCGGTTGCGGCACTAAATAGTATTTGCAGTAGAGCTGCCAGTACAGTACACTTCCTCCAATCATATTAAAGCCATCCCCATGCAACGCATCATGCAACGTCCTATCATATCATAATAATACACATGTACTCAACAGTAGCTAAACTTACCGACCCAATAGTAGGTCCACAGTCGTCTCAGGTGATTGTGCAACCTTAATAGTCAAACAATGAAAATGGGCCCACGACTTATAACGGCCTATAGTGACCTTGGCTGTGTGTATTACATAGCCTGCCCAGATAATTTCCATACATCCGTGTGGTTTACCCTGTGGGGCCCACATGTTCGTAGGGCCCACGCAGCCCAATTCGGCCCAATATGGCCCAATACAACCTCAGCCCATGAAATCGATCATGGCCAGCCTCAACAATCATACGCCCATGTTTAGTCACACGAACTACCACTTGAGCGAGCGCACACCAGTGTAGCATCGTCGTTGACTTATTTCGGCTTTTGTCAATTTCTAAAGTTGGGATTGTATTTACACACATTGTTTGTGAAAGTGCGCAACTAGCCCACGAGCACTCCAAACCTATAATCAATCACAACATTTGGTTAATCGTCTATCAATCGAATTAAAAAGAACCCTAGCCAAACACTTATCCAAATGATTAATCATCACTTTCCTTGATCGACCAATTGAGGCTTGCACACTTAAACCGTCATAAGAGATTGATTACTAGCCCTTAAAGATTACCTGCATTCCAAACGAAACTTATTAACTATTACTGTACATGCAAATAGTTTGAACCAAGCGCACAACAAACTTATTGAAAGCATAAAACCAAGAATAGCAGATAGAATCAATCGGCCTACACCCAACATGAAAGCCAAAATCACACAATATGTCAGAGGTAAAAGATGGAACAATCATACCTCTAGCAATAATCGGCAGAAAAAGGAAGATGTTAGATGAAAAACTATTATGGCAAAGAGAGAGAGAGAGAGAACAACCATGTGCCTGAACAAAGATGGCGACAGAGGCAGGGTTCAGCTATAGGCCAAGAATTCGACAACTAGAAGTAAACAACACACTAACAAGGGAGACATTTCCCAAAAGTCGAAAGAATAGAGGGAGAAAGAAGAAGAAGTATTCGGCCAGAGCACCAAGATGCAAGGAGAGGGAATTGTTGAAACCCAAAGAATTGAGAAAGGGGGAGAAAGGTATTCGACCAAAGACAAAAAGGAAAGAACTCCAGATAGAAGAGTAGAGGAAGAAACGGGTAACGGTAAGCAAAAGGAACTGTAGGGTAAAACCAAGTTGAAAAACGAAAATGAAAGACACTAGCTAGCAAGATCCCCTAGCACAATTCGGCCTCCAAAAGGTGAATAGAACCAACAATGCTGATAGAAACTATAATGGGAAGCAACTACCAAACAAAGTCGAATTCTTGAGTGCCCAGAATTCAAATTCGGCACCAAATCTCAACCTATCCCTAAAGCTTATCCACAATATCCTCTTAAAATTCAGCCACAACAACCCCACACTCTTCAAATACTCCAATCGTCCACTAGCATTAGAATTCTACTGTCATACAAACACTTACACAGCATCCAGAAAAATAAAACACTCCCTTGCATTGCCAAGACTAGAACTTAAGACCTTCAGTAACAATGACACGTTACTTATCCCCTAGACCAGTAGGCCCATTCTGACATAAAATACCCACATTCATTTAAAAGCCTACTGACTAGAGACAGGGGTTAATTCATTTAAAATAAAACTTTTACACAAGCCATGACTTGAACCCAAGACTTCTCAAACTCTTCCCAGGACACTTAACCACTGAAGTAAACATACAATCATGCAACACAAACATACGAAAATATACATTAAGGATTTTTAGGGTGTTACGGTTACTATGAAATCAAACCAATGTATGATTTGATTAGTAGTTTGACGGTATTTAGATCTACGAAAGTATTTGCCAAATGTTTATGTATCTCCCAATGATTAATATTTATGAACAACTATTCTGGAGTAAGTTTTTGTATTAAAAGATTATCTGTATGAATTGGGCTCTGAATGTATATTATTTTGAGAAGTACCTAAGATTTATGAAATGTCTAGAAGGATCTTCAGTTAGACATTCAAGAAAGAATTGGTATGTTAAGAGTATGATAGTTGGTGTGAAAATGTATGTCGAAACTGTGATAGTATCATCCTGAAATAGAAGTAAGTGGTTCAGAAAGGTTGTTGGAGCACTAATGTTCTTCTAGTCTTATAAACTATCCGCCAAGGTATTTTTGTGATAAGGCTCACTAAGTTCTTTTGAACTTACAATGTTTGTAGTTGTTTCAGGTGTATGGTAAGAGAATGCCCCAGTACAGACAGCGCCAGGAGTACGCCAAGATAGCAGCAAAGTGGAATATTATGCATATAGTGGAAAAGTGGTGTAGTTTAGGGTTACTCCCTAAGAGTCTGTATTTTACAAACTTTATACTGTAATGAGTTGGAGCAAGCCTATTGTAATATTTTATTTGATTTTAATACTTTCCTTTGTTTTTAGATATTAAGTCTTTTAGTTAAATTAACAAGAAAATGTTTTCATTAAAGAGTATTTGTCAACTTTTTTGATATTTTGTTAAGTATAGTGTAGTAACACCGATGATCCAGACCCAGAAAATTGGGTCGGGTTGAGGGCATTACACTTTCTCTATCACACATTGTTTTATTTAAGTCTGAAATTTAGGAATAATTTAGGGCTAAATTGAAAGAAACCGTAAGTTGGTGGCTTCCACTTAAAAATCAGGAAAAATTCAATGACTAATTTCTTATAGTTTAGTTCCAATTCTGGTTCAATTGGATGGGAACTAATTGGTTCATTAGTGGGAGACAAAATGATTACTAATGGATGGTTTTTATTAGGTTGAAGATCGTACATACAAAGATATAAATAGCTGAGAAGTGGATTCTCGAGGTGAATTCTTCTCAATTCTATTTTCTTTTCTTTACTTCTTCATCTTCTTCTTTGGTTCCTCCAAAGAATAGATTACTATGGGAAGTTCTGCATGGAGCTGTGATCATGAGGTTTAAGTCAGAAAAGTAGAAAATCCAATAAGCTGATAAGATTCTAATCCCTTCAGTGATCATAAATTTAAGAAATAAAGTTAAGAATTTTTAGTACCTTTGAGAGGTTCTACATGTTTCTGGGAATTGAGTTTTTAAGCTAGGATGTTAAGTTTGTGACTTTGGTTGCCATGCTTAGCTTCTAGGAGAATAGAAGCTCTGGCGTTCAAAAAGTATAAGCTGATGGGGCAAAGAAACATCAGGTGAGTTTCTATACTTCATACATGGATGTGCTTTAAATGCTATATGGTTGGTATGATCTTTGTTGATTTAGAATGCCCTGTATGCATAAGGATGAGTAAGTATAAGAGTATCCACAAGTCTGTTGGTATAAATGAAATAGTTGTGGTACAATATATAAGTTAGCATACTCCACATTAATGTGTTTGTGTGATAATATTCTTTTGGTTGCATGTTTTTAAATTGTGGAGTCTGGAGGGAAATTTTTGACAAGATAGATGGCTGGGGAAATGCAATTTCCGTTAAATTTTGCAATCCAATGTTGTTGGGTGCAAACCATGATGTGCAAAGCTCCGAACCTTGCGAAGGGAACACTACGGTGTTTAAGCATCGAGTTTAAGTGGTGAAATAAAGGAATGGATAGATGGATAAGGAAATGGAATTTTCATTAGATTCCTAATCTAATGTTGTTAGGTGCAAACCATGATGTGTGAAGTTTCGGTGTTTGAACATCAAGGTTTGATATGAGATGGAATGATAGTGGGTGGCTCGCTAAAGAGACACTATGAAGATGGTCTATTGACTCTTTAGAGAGACACTGTGACGATGGTAAGGTTCTTCTAGGTGACACCTCAAAGATGTTTAAGGTGTAAGACCAAGGCTCGGCTATGGCATTCATTAGAATTTTCCAGGACACTAAACATGGGGAATACAGGTGTAAGACCATAGCCCAATTATGACATCTATTAAAGCCTGTCATATTATTAAACATGAGGATTACAGGTGTAAGACCATAGTTCAACTATGTCATTCATTAAAGTCTGCCAGGACATTAAACATGGAGATTATTGGTGTAAATAGCTTGGCTATGGCATCCAATAGAGTCCGCTAGGAAATTAAACATTGAGCATGATGAGTAAGTGTAACACCTCAAACCCGGCCTAGATGTTATGGCCGAAACTGCGATGTCACATTAGAGTGTTTTTCAAAACCTATTTTCCCGAAAAAATCCGTTTCACATAAAAACATCTTTGGGTTCTTAACAAAAATTTAGGATGTATGTTCATTGTGAAAACTCAAATTGTTTTTAGTAAAATACTGATCATATTATATTGTTATTACACTTTAAAACAGTGTTTATTGCGGAAACTCTCAAAATAAGTTGAGTAAATGTGGTGTTTTAGAAAAAAAAACATTTGTTTGTATTTTCTTGGAAATCCGAATCCTATCGCTAATAGATATAAATCAAGTAAATAAATCCCCAAATTAAATAAAACTTAAAGCGGCCTTATTACATAAAAAAAACCCAAAATAAAGTCTTAATTGTAATATTAAAAGACAACTATGTCGAGTGGCCACCACTGAGTCCTCCGTCGCATCGATCCGCCTAAGTTTGGGGATTTTCTGTATAGTCAACAGATGGGTGAGTTTATGAAATCTCAGTGTGAAATCCCAAAATAGCAATCAATCAGAGCAAACACAATTTGGGCCTAAGCCCTTTCAGTTTTAGTTATGGCCTTAGCCCATATCAGTAATAGTAGCAGTCTTGGCTTGACCCATTTCAGTAATAGTATCAGTAGGGCCTAAGCCTATTACAGTATCAATACAGTATGCAATTAGAAAATCCTACCCAATCTAGCCTCTACACACCATCTCCGTACCAGTCCTACACACCATGTAGGGATAAAATCGACCTACCCATCCCTACACCCTAAGTAGCACCGATTGCGGCACTAAAATGGTATTTGCAGTAGAGTTGCCAGTAATAGGCTTATATCCTTTCAGTACACTTCCTCCAAAATCATATATCCCACCCCATGTAATGCCTCATAATATAAATGTATATGCAGTATAAATGGCATGCTCAAACAATCATACATCACATAGGGGTATATCAGTCATTTATAAAAACAAGGGTCTAGGTACACTTACCGACCCAACAGTAGGTCCACAGTCGTCTTGGGGGACCCACGCAACCTTAAAAATCAATCGGTGATAATGGGCCACGGCCCATATTACGGGCCCATGTGGGCCATACGCTCGTATGGACCACATAGCCCAAAAATGGCCTTAGTTGTGTGGTTTACACATCCTGGCCCAATATTTACCCTACTTAAGTGCGATTTTCCTATGTGGGGCCCATAGACCATTGGGCCTACACGGCCTAGTTTGGCTTAAAATGGCCCGATATCGTTTTTGCCCATGAAAACACCTATGGCCATCTCATTAACCATACGACCATATTTGTTACATGGCCTGCCACATGGGCGGCCACATGCCAGTGTGGGGTCAACAATCCACTTTTCAGCTTTTCAGCTTTCTGCCAATCTACGTTAATAGCTGTATTGTTACACACCTGTTAATAAATTATAGCCGCCATGCCTCCAAGATCAAAGTACCTAAGGTTCACAACGACAACACCATCAATCCACATTCATGGTTAATCCAAAACTATAGTATTGAATGCCTCCAAGATCAAAGTACCTAAGGTTCACAACGACAACACCATCAATCCACATTCATGGTTAATCCAAAACTATAGTATTGAAAATACTTTAACCGATTTATTGCTACTTACCAATCGAACAATTGCGAAACCCCTTTTTGTTCCAAAACCAATGTTTACTTTCTAATGCTTTAACCTTCACACGAAATAGTTAACTGATTCATAAGAATCAATAAAATATCATAACTATATCTAAAACTTAAAGCACTTACCACGAGTGAAAGGATCCCTTGCAAGGGCAGGGCAATTGGCTTAACTCTTTGATTAAAGAAAACGAGCCCCTAACAACAATCGAACAAAAAAAGGTGTTAGATTAACCTTCCCCAAAGTAGAAAGGATAAAAACAAACGTTTGACCTAAGAGATACAGAAGCCGAACCTTTAAGAAGAAGCCAAATAAGATTCGCTAGGGGAAACCAATTGTAAAAACACTTACCAAGAAATTAGTGGGATTTCGTGAAAACCTCAGCAAGAATCGGTTAGGGAAGAAAAGAAGATGTTTAGGCCTTAACAGATTCGGCAAAAGCAAGAAGAATAAAAGATTTAAGAGAGGGAGAGGTGGAATCGATCAAGAAAGAGTCAATTGAAAGCAAGGGAGAAGAAGGAATGAATCGATCCATAAGCAGGGCTAAAAACTGAAAAGGGTTTGTGAGAGAAAGGTCAAGTGATATTCGGCCAAAGAAAAGAATACCAATTGAGAAAAAACAGTGAAGGAAAGCAATCAGTGGACTAAAGGGCTAGAGAGAAGTGTAGAATCGAACCAAACTAAAACTAAAAGATACTCGAAATAAAAACAAAGCGATACACGGCTTCAGAAACAAGGGTCAAAGAACCAGAAATTGAGAAAACCCAAAAATGAAAAGTGAGAGAAACTCCCAACCTCAAGGCTGAATTCCCTTGTCAAAGTACCTATTCGGCTACAACTTTCCCCTTTCAAAATCCCACATAATCCTCCTCAAATCATTCCCCCATTATCCCCTCAACTAACAAATTTAAACTCTACTCAACCAAGCAGAGTTTCGGTCAAACATAACCGCCTCCCTTGGCCATCAATAAAAATAAACTCTATATGCACAAGCAGGGATTCGAACTTCAGTCCCCTTGCACACTCCACACACCACTATGCACTAGACCAGTAGGCCCATTCTGTCAGGTTTTTAACAAGTTTTGAATAATACCATACTGACCAAAGATAGGGGTTTAACCTTAAAAAGTAAAATTTTTGTGGAAGCCAAGGCTTGAACCCATGACTTCCCAGACACTCCCAGAGCACACTACCACTAAGTCAGCCATACTTTCACGTCATAAACACACAACAATAATTTTAACAAGGGTTTTCAGGATTTAGGGATTTGGGGCATTACAGTAAGACCATAGCTTGGCTATGGTAGAATATGGAGTTCATCGGTACAATAAACATAGGTAGTTGATGATCATTTTATGAATCACTAAGCTAGACTACGATCACGACTAAGGCAAGCATACCTATCGAATGGTAGTATAGCTATGGTGAGTCCAGAATATCGTATCCACAAGGACTAAAAGTACTAGTATTAACTATCTTTCTATTATTTAGCCTAAAATATAAAAGATTTATTTTAATCTAAAATTAACTAACTAATTAACTACTGAGCATGACAGAGATCAAATTGTGAAAAATAATTGAAGAAAACTTATAAGGAGGACAATACCCAGGAAAGAATCCACCGAGACTTCACTTGTTATTCTGACTCTAAATCAAACGATTTATTCACTTGTCTTGATCCGTAGAAATTCCAAAATTATGTTAATATCTCTTTTGATACTAAGAACAACTAACTCTAGGTTGATTAATTGAAATCTCTTTCTAATTAAAACCCTATTAGATTTGACTCTAATCCGACAGATTTATGTTGTCCTATTTCTAGGATTGCATGCTACTCCGCTTAATTATGCTAGTTCTACTCTTAAATAGGGACTTTTGCTCCACTGAATAAGCACATCAAACTTGGAATAATATCCTGAAAATATTAAAACAAAGATTAAAAACACATAATTAAGAACAAGAACAAGTATTTATCGTGTAATTCAGATAGTTAAATAATAAGATCCATCTTAGGTTTCATCCTTCCTAGGTATTTAGGGAGTTTAGTTCATAATGTAAAAGAAAAACATCTCAAATTTAGAAAAACTACAAGACAAATAAATTTCGAGAGAAATTTGAATGGAGATTTTCAATCTTGAAGTGGATCTGCTTTCGAGATGATTCCAACGGCTTTCTTCGAATAATTTCTACTTTCTGCTCTGTGTGTTCCCTTAAGTCCTCTTCTAGTATGTATTTATAGACTTTAAACTGCTCAGAAACCCTAAAAAATGTCTTTTTCTGCGTGATTGGGAAACAGGGAGCAATATCGACACAGGCTACCACATGGACGTATGGCTAGCCCGTGTGGATCACACGGGCTTGTGGATCACACAGGCGTGTGATCTACCCGTGTGGAAGTAGTCTTGGCTGTGTGGTTCTTTAAATCAGCCTATTTTGTCTGTTTTGGCCCGTTTTCTACTCCTTTTGTTCCCCTACGCTCTTCTGAGTGTAAGACATAAAATTAAAGGTTTAAAAGCATCTAATTCACTAAATTATATGATAAATCATCCAAAAATATGCTAAGTATAGGATTAAAATATGTTACTTTTATGGTTTATCAAATATCCCCACACTTAAGCGTTTGTTTGTCCTTAAGCAAAATTCTCAATTCACAATTAAAATTAACTTTCTCAATTCATAATTCTCATCAATAATGTTTTATCATAATTTCACAAATAATCATACATTGATAATTCAACTAAGAGAGCACTAAATGCACAAGCAATCCACGTCTAACATTTAAAGCATGAAAACATAGGTATTTTCCCTTATCTAAATAATTACCTCTAATTCAAAAAAATAACAAGAATTGACATCCTTACTAAAGTTTCACTCAAATCACTTGAAGTGTTTAAGGTTCAAAAATTAGGCATTCAAGAGTCAAACATGAAAATTTATTGCCATAAGCTTGCATGGAAGTCAAATCTCCACCACTATAAGATGATATGATACAGAAATCAAAAGGTCTTTAAAGGGTTGTAACGAGGCTTGGGTTAAAGGTGTGGATGAAGGCTGAAAAAGAAGGTTAGAATCGAGATCGAATTGATAAATTACTTAACTAGAAAAATAAACTAATACTTAAATAATTACATCAATCGAATTAATTAAAGAAAAGTATGAGCTTCTTCTCATAATAGGAAATTTAACTACTTAAGCTCAAAACAAAGAACTAATAATAATCAACATATATGTATATATATATTTTTTACTTTCATTTTTTTTTCCAAATGAATGAATGAATGAATAATAAGAGAAAATTATACACTACAATAAAAGAACATAGTTAGGCAATTAACCAAATCAAATCTCGACAAAAAGGTAGTCAAGAGAAGAGGAAAAATTCTTAGTGAATCAAAAAGTATGATGTATGGGTTAATATTAAGGATAAATTAAGAAATGGTTTAGGCTCAAATGGGTTCACTAAGGGTTAATTGTGAAGGTAGCCTTTTTGTGGGGTAAGTGATTTAAAACCTAGGTGCCTTTATCATCTCAGTATATCAAATCAAAGGTGTGGTCTCGACATGTATAATCGAAGCAAGTTCTAGAATAAAAATTCAATATTGACACACTCATAACCAATAATAAAGTGATCACGAAAAAAAAAATATGTATGATCTACAGGATCAAAATCTCACAAAAATTATGGCTTTGATGTCAATATTTGCAAATTTCAAACTTCAAGGTAATACCTCAATTTAGGGAAGCATCTTAAAAAAATTTTAATTCTGAAAAATAGACTTGTCATGCTTGATTCTCTAATGTCTTAAAGTTTAAACAATCAATGCACAATTAGCTATAAATTTAATCTAAAACACATCAATGATAATCATAAATCAAAAAGAATTCATTCTAACAGTAGTATGAAAAAATTACTTAAACACAAGGCATAATTCAGGGATTTCCTAATAGTTATATTAAATAACCTCCCCACACTTAAGATGTACATTATCCTTAATGTACAAACAAATATAAATCATAATAGAGACAAAATATCATAAGATAGGGAGATAATTGAAACTGCCTTAAATGGTGGATGAATTTCCTAGAATATTGAAAAGCAGAATTGTAGATAAAAGTAGGGGTAGTGCAAAATTCTGAGCAACAGATAAGAAAATAAACACAATACTGAAGAAGATTAAAGGGTTACTTGTTGAGAAACAACCATAATAATTAAAATAAAGTTTAAAATATAAAGACAAAACAAACATATAAATAAAAATAAAAATAAAAATAAAGATAAATGGACTCAATGGTCCTCATCATCAGACTGATCAGTGTCATGAGCCGGTGGCACTAGTGCAGCAATATGAAGATACTGACAAATCTGCTGTAAAGTTGCATCAATACTGTTGAACCTCTGAGCACAGTACTGACAAAAACTAGCAAACTCCTCGAAGGATACTCCTAGGGAGCTAGCAGCAGAATGGGTCGGTCTATGACTTGACTGTGGTGGCTGAGGTGGATCCTCGTAATAGGGAACAACATCAGTAGTGAAGTCTTCTGGGTCATGCTAAATGTCAGACTGGACTAGTCTATACTGAGGTGGGTCCACTCCACGTTGCCTCTCGATCATCCTCATATGGATCATGCTTGAAATGCCCTGAGGGGACATCTGGCCGATGAGGGTAAGGGTCGAGGATTGCTCTGGTGTCTCGAGAAGACTAAAGTTCAAGCGAGGCGAGTCACATAAGTGCTTAAATAGATGGGACCCTTCCTGTCACGATCTGTCTGATGGCGAAAGGCGAGAGCAATGAAATAAGCTAAGTCGAATATGTGGCCGGTCCCCATGCTCCAAAGATGGTATGCGCCAGTAGTGCTTACAACTCTTGTGCTCTCTCTCCTGTCAGTCAAAATGTGAGCTAATAAGGCGTGGATGTATCATAGAGTCAGAGAAAGAGATGTTGCCTTCGAGTGACTCACATCATAAGGGATCTAATTGGCTGTGAGATCAGTCCAACAACACGAAGGTGAGTAATGGATGTGATGGTGGAGGTGAAGAAAGTTATTGGCACCTATAAACTCATCGGTGTAGATGCCCAAAGCTGCGCCAAACTCAAGGATGCTCATATGTCGCACCAAGCCACCAAGTCGAAATGTAATGGTACCGTGCTCGTTATACGATGACATCACTCGCTAAAGGTAAAATGTCAAGCAAAAGTCCAAAGTAAGCTCCATATGTGTGGGCTCGATGATATCAAAAAACGGTCCCATGATGCTGTAGTAATGAAAGTGCAAATCTCATCAGCTAGTCCCACCTGCTCCAACGCGGCCCAGTCAATGCATCGGCCCAAACCTAGTGGTCAGATGCGTAGGAGCTGGAATAAATCCTCAGGTGGGTCTGCAAAGAATCTAAGGTAAGGATGACGAACCTAGGTGGAGGCACTCGAGGAAGAGGTCCCTCCGGGGCCCTTTCACTTTTTTGAAATGGGAACGGCGACTTTGGATTTGCCTCGAGTGTTCGTCATGAGAAATCTGCAAGAGATTGAATAAATGAATCAGAAGGACAAACCACATAATAGGCAAGAGAAAAAAAATCAAATGGTCTAAGGTCCAAAGTTGACTATAGTTTTTAATCAACAGAATATTAGAACCAATCAAGAATTTAGTATGCAAGTTTTAAACTAATAATGATCAATAGAGCATATGGATAATTAAAATAGCAAGACTAGACATAATCTAACACAACATAAATATATATCACTATTGAGTGAGAGAAAAAAAACTAATGGAAAATAGCTAACAAATTAATTGAAAAGAAGCAGAAAATCTAGTATGGAAAAGGTTAAATAGACAAGAAGCAATAAAGCATAATTATTAATGAATATGAGTTGAAAATGGTTCCTAATATGTGCAAAAAAAAGAAAAAAATGGATGAATATGAATAATAATAATGAACTTAAAATAGTGAAGAACCTAAAATAATAATAATAACAGAAAATTTCAAGAATCAAACTGATTAGAAAATAACAAAAAATAATGGAAATAGGGGAATCGACAGTCAGTTATGGACGACGGTGGTTCGGCACGGATTTGAGGATGGGTGTAGTGCCTAGCTCGTGTCCGTGGTAGAGGGGTAAGGCATGTTCGTGGGTGCTGTGAGGGGGTTGCGGTGGAAAAAGAGAGTGAGCTGGTGGTCGTGCGGGTAAGGGGAAAAGGAGGGATGAAAAAGAGAGGAGAGAAACGGAAGGAAAAGGAAAGAAAAAGAAAGAAATAAGAAAGGAGGAAAGGGGAAGAAAAATGATTCGGCGAGGTGGGAGGCAAGTCACGGTGGCCGGAATAAGGGGTTAAAAGCTATGGCGGCTAGGGCTTGGGGGATTTGAGAAGAAGAAGACAAAAATAAAATTTTAGGGTTGGGGATTTTATGTCATGTTGGGCCACACGGCTGTGTCACACGCCTGTGTGGCTCGAATTCCAGCCCTTCTTCATCGAGGAAAATAATAGCCCACTAGTCATACGGCCTTGGACACGCCCATGTGACTAGGTCGTGTGGTACACACGGTCATATCACACTATCCTGTTCTACGTTGTTCGCTTCTCCCATGCCCGTGTGGTTTCCCAGACGCACGTGTGTCCGAACACATGATCGTGTACATCGCTCGTGTAACCCTCTGACTTGTTTTAAATTCAAAAAATTAAGCTCTAACACCTCCGTGTGTCCTGGTCATTTGGTCCACACGGCCGTGTCGCACGCCCGTGTGATATCTCACATGCTGGTGTCTCTGTCAATTTTTGGGGTATTTAAGTCTTGTTTCCACATGGCCAAGGACACGCCAGTGTGTCCAGGCCGTGTGGGTCACATGGCCATGTCGCCAAGCTGCGTAGAACACTATTTAACCCTTGTTAGAGCACACGACCTGTGCCTGTGTTTCCAAGCCGTGTGGGTTAAAAACCTGCATTTAAACATGAAAAATAGATAAACATAAACTAGTTAGTGGTGTTACTGCTCAGGTTCCCTCCCGATAAGCACTTAATTAGAGTCTAAGCTCGACTTACCTATATTTCAAATGGTCATGGTGGATCACAAAGTCGAGACTCATCTTTCTTGCTGTCAATTCCTTTATTTAAATAAGGTTTAAGTTGAGTACTATTTACCTTAAAAGTGCCGAAATGAGATTGAGCTACCTAGATTGTACCGTATGGAAAGACATTTAGTACCTTAAAAGGAGTCATTCCATTTGCATTGAGCTCTGTAGTGATAATTCGAGGGTCTTTCTCAACTAATAACACCTGGTCACCTACCTTGAATTTGCTCGTCTTGTCTTTATGTCATCATGGTTCTGTTTTGATTCAGTATTGTGTATTTGTGATTTCTTCTTGGCATGTGTCCGTCATTCGTCTAGTTCATCGATCTGGAGCTTTCGTTCTTCATGAATTGTTTTAATGCTATCGAATGGACTAGAACATGGCTTATTTGTGTTACTCGAAAATTTTTCCTGCAAAGAAGGTTGAGCCACATGATTACTCTTATTGTCTGGATTTAGAAAATTACCTTCATCACTCCATGTCTTAATCGAATCATGAACCTGAAGAGTGATTCTTTCATCACCTACACGAAGCGTTAGTTCACCTGTACCAACATTTATGATAGTTCTGGCAGTTGCTAAAAAAGGCCAACCTAGAATTAAAGGTAAGTCACTATCCTCATCCATGTCAAGAACAACAAAGTCGACTGGGAATATAAATTTATCAATCTTAACGAGTACATCCTCAACAATACCCCTAAGAAATCTAATAGTTTTATCTGCCAGTTGTATACTCATCCTAGTTTATTTAGGTTTCCCAAGACTTAGCTGTTTAAACATTTTATAGGGCATGACATTTATACTTGCCCTTAAACTAGCTAAAGCATTATCAACATTTAAACTACCGATTAAACAAGGAATAGTGAAAGTCCCTAGATCTTTTAACTTGTTGGGTAGTTTATTTTGTAGAATTACTGAGCAAATTGCATTTAATTCCACATGCGATGAATCATCTAACTTCCGTTTGTTTGTTAGAAGCTCTTTTAAAAATTTAATTGAATTGGGCATCTGCGAAAGAGCTTCAATAAATTTTTTAAAAGGTTAAGAAATTTACCAAATTATTCATCTGCACGGTCTTTTTTTGCCGCATTAGGGTATGGCAGACGAGATGTGTATTCTTTGCTCACCAGTTTTTGTTTATTATGGCTTTCATCCACCTTTTCTTGACTTACGATAATTTCTTGCCTTGGTTCTGGTTTGGACTCAACTAACCCTTCTTTATATTGAACAGTAATCGCATGAAGCTGATCTCTTGGGTTAGTCTCGGTGTTGCTAGGCAAGCTACCTTGTGGTCTTCCCGAGACTAGCTTAGCAAGCTGACCTATTTGATTCTCGAGACCTTGAATTGACGCTTGCTAATTTTTAAGCACTGCTTCAGTGTTTTAGAAACGTGTTTCTAACACTAAGATGAATTTCATTAGCATCTCCTTAAGGTTTGGCTTCTTTTCTTACTGGTAAGCCTGGAGGGGGTTGTGGTCTTTGATTGCCTTGACCACCCCGAGAGAAATTGGGATGGTTTCTCCAATCAACATTATAAGTATTACTATAGGGGTTATTCTGAGGTCTAGAATTGTTACCCATATAGTTGACTTGTTCGTTCGTAGTGCTAGGGTTGTAGGCTAGGCATTCGGGATTATTCATTCCTCCTCCACTTGTGTCACACTACCTCTCTGAATGTACTTGCGTAGAAACACATAAACCATCAATCTTTTTATTTGAAAGCTCTACCTAGTTTGATAACATGGTGACCGTGTCGAGGTTTAAAACACTAGCAGCTTTTGTCAGCTTTGTCCTTATGGCTTGCCACTGATAATTATTTAGTGACATTTCTTCAATGAACTCATAAGCCTCCTCAGGTGTTCTGTTATTTAAAGTCCTGTCAGCAGCTGCATCGAATAACTGCCTAGTTGAGGGGTTCAAACCATTGTAAAAAGTTTGAACCTATAGCTATAAAGGTAACCCATGGTGAGGGCACCTTCTCAATAAGTCTTTATACCTCTTCCATGCATCGTAAAGAGTTTCTAAATCCATCTACACAAAAGAAGAAATATCATTCCTCAACTTTTCCGTTTTAGCCGGCGAAAAATACTTTAGTAAAAACTTTTCAGTCATTTGTTCACAAGTAGCGATGGAACCTTGTGGTAACGAGTTCAACCACTGTTTAGCTTTGCTTTTCAATGAAAAGGGAAATAATCGAAGGCAAATGGCATCATCAAAAACGCCATTTATTTTGAAAGTATCACAGAACTCTAAGAAGTTGTCCAAAAGAGTATTTGGGTCTTCATCCTACAAACCATCAAATTGAACAAACTGTTGAATCATTTGTATAGTGTTAGGTTTCAGTTCAAAATTATTTGCAGCAATTACAGGTCTAACAATACTCGATAGGCTTAACATAGTTGTACATAGTATGAGGAGTAGGATTCTGATTTACAAGATTTGTAGCAACCACAGGAGGTAGTGAATTATTATGATTTTCAACCATCTCCTTGGTAGTATTGGTATAGTCCTCGTACTCTTCCTCTATATACTATAGACTTCACCTTATTTCTCTACGGTTTCTATAAGCTGTGCTTTCAATTTTACTGTCAAAAAGTAGAGGCCCTGATGGGTTTCTTCTAGTCATAAACTATAAAAACTTGCTAAAAGCAAATAAAAGAGAAATCAGTTGTAACACCCCAAACCCGGCCCAGACGTTATGGCCGGATGCCACATCAAAGCGTTCAAAACATTTCAGGTTGTTGTTCTAGGAAAAAAACATACTTAGTGCTTTAAAAGATAATTTCAATGCAGGTTAAAGTGAATGGAAGCTGCGCACCAGGTAGGAAACCGGAAAAGAGGAGGTGAGTCCCTCGGACTGCTTAAGTACCAAGTCCCTTCGGATCCAATCCTAGACATGCACACCGCCATTACCACACCTTAACGTCGTGTATATTTCTAGGAAACCAATTTGATTAAGTCATTTTTAGGAAAAGTGATTAATTTTGGAAAAATATTCTCATTGTGGAAGCTTTGCTTGTTGTCATGTTATTTTGAAATCAATTACCATTTTTGAAAACGCGCCCTAATGCTATCCAAATTCAACAGTTAAATATAAATAATACCTATCTCAATAAAACATATAAAACCCATCAAAGAAAATAATTAAACAGCCTTATTACATTTCAAAAACCCAAAACCTTAAACGTAAATAAAAAATGTCCAATTCACCAGAATAAAATCAACTTGCAGAACGTGTGGCCACTTTGAATCCCTCACAGCACCAAGCCCACTATGGTTGGGGATTACCTTTGCGTATGAAAAATAAAGGGGTGAGTTTGGGGAAACTCAGTGTGTAAATTAACCCAACCATAGCCTATATCGGTTAAACCACAAAGAACATAATAAGTTGGCCTTAGCCCAGAACAGAAGTCAGAATAAAGCCCATAACAGAACAGAACAGATACTACATGTCTATGCAAAACCCAAACCATATCCAACCACATGCACCCCCATACCAACCTTTCACCATGTGGGGAGACTACTCGACCCACCCAACCGCTACACGCCACAGAGATATGCAGCATGGCTGCCAGAACAGATAATGTGATAGTGTCACCAGAACAGATAATTGTGGTAGAGCCACCAGAACAAATATATGTGGCAGTGCCACCAGATCAGATAATTGTGGTATAGCCACCAGGACGCTTCCTCCATAATATAACCCATGTCCCCGTGCAACAGATATACAATCATGGCATACATCATACAGAATTAAATCATCATGCTTTTCAGTCAAAAGTAACCCTAGGGGTAGAATGGTAATTTTGCACCTAGGGGTATATTAGAAATTTCCATACATAGGGGTATTCAAGTAATTTAACTATTCTTGGGGTTTTCATGCATAGCATAGCCATTTTCATACGACTAGAAACACTTACCACGTTTTCTTACCGAATTGGGCCCGTTGGCCCATTAACTTGTTTTCTGCCCGTTAAGCCCAAAATATCATAAATGCACGAAATTGCACGTATTGCAGTTTTATCACTTTAGATTACCAAAAATATTAACCCACTTATCTTACGAGCATTCGTACACTCGCAAGTTCCCAAAATACCGACTTTTCGGCATTTCAGCTTTTCGACTTTTGCCGATCTAGTCTATAAGAAGGTGTCAGTTACACACCTATTTGCAACAATTCATTGACGAGATCCACGCACAAACTACCCACAATTATATTACTACCACGTTAATCTAACTACAGAAACAAACTACATATTAACTCCTTACCCTATTTGGCCAATAACACCTTAGGCACTAGCAATTCTACCTTTGCTGGAATTAGCGACTAGATTTAGATCCTATTGTTCCCCTTGTCCAAGCCCTTGATCAGCAGCCTCTAGATCACACTATCATCAAGATAAAACAGTTACCACAACCCCTTAGGGCTACAAGTCCAAAACGACAGCCTCCCTAACCTTTACGGATTTCAGCTTTTTCTAAAATGCGAAATAAAGACTAGGTTGAAAAGACTTACCACCGATTCCTTTCGTCAACAATACCTCTTAATCCCCACTCGATTCTGATGCAGTTCTAAGCCCTCAAATGATAGAAAAAGTCGAGCCTTCAGTGTTCTCAATATTTGGCTAAGTCCCTAGGAGTGTGGAGTTTTCGGTTTCTTTTTTCCTTGCAACAGTGTAACGAAAGATGAAATAGGAGGGTTTTGTTGTGGTCTTGTTGACAGAAGCTTGAGGTTTAGAGAACTAAAGAGTCGATCAAGAATGATGGAAAAGATGATGGAATTGGCTAGGAGAAATTGGCACAGAAGGAAATATTGCTTTCGGGATTTCAGCTTTTCTTACGGCAAATGACTATGAAGGTTTAGGATCGTCTGAAGAAAAAGATGGAGATAAACAGGAGGATAGAAAGATTCGGCTATACAGAAAAGAAGAAAAAGAAAAAAGTTGATGGAGAGAGGAGAAAAAGAAAAGAAGAGGAGAATAGTCAGGAAACGGCATAACTTACCCCTAGTGCCGAATTTATACTGGCACTTAACCTAGCCGAAATTTGCCCCCCTAAAGCACCCCTTGGCCGGCCAACTCTTGCTCCTCAAGAGTCCACCATTCGGCCAACACCGTTCTCCCTAATCAGCTCCTAAATCCTCTCCCTTATCAGCTCCTAAATCCTCTCCCTTATCAGCTCCCAAATCTTCTCCTGACAGCCTTTCACTTCAATTCTACTGCTTACCTTTTCTGTACATAAAAATTAATATCACTAATTTGCTTACCTTGTGACTCGAACCTTAGCTCACCATGGTCATCCACACGCCACCTCTAAAGCCCCCAAGTGGCGTCACATGCCAACTTACCACAGGCTTCCTTGTGTTTTATTTTACCAGTTAGTACTTAAAAGCCTAGCTAACCAGAACCTCTTTTCCCTATGGATTAAAATCACTTAGAATTACCGGGTTTTAGCTTAAGCTTGGGCCTTCTAGAGGCCCACTAACATAATTAAACCTACGCCAAACAGTCAAAACACAGAAATTTTAAAATTCGTTGAAAACCACAGAAATCCCGAAAATCCCAAAAATTGGGGCGTTACAACTCTACCCTCCTTAAAGAAATTTCGTCCTCGAAATTTTACCTGATTCAACCAGATGAGGGTATTGCTGTTGCATCGCCTCTTTTGGCTCCCACGTAGCTTCCTCTCTGACATGATTACGCCAAAGCACTTTCACTAATGGGATAGATTTCCTTCTGAGAACCTTAACATCTCGTGCCAATATCTGCACAGGCTCCTCCTCAAAGGTCAAATCAGTCTAAACATCAATTTCTGCAACTGGCACGACATGAGTAGGGTCAGAATGATAACGCCTTAACATGGAGACGTGAAAAACATTGTGAATCCTGTCTAACTTTGGAGGCAATTCCAATTGATAAGCCACTGGGCCTACTCGCTTCAAAACCCGATAGGGCCCAATAAATCGCGGACTCAGCTTGCCCTTCTTACCAAACCTTAATATCTTCTTCCAAGGAGAAACCTTCAAGAAAACCATATCACCTACTGAGTACTCAATCTCCTTTCGCTTCAAATTTGCATACGACTTTTGCCTATCAGAAGCTTCTTTTAACCGATCCCTAATTATTCTGACCTTATCCTCAATATCAGCTACCAACTCTGGTCCAAGAACTTGTCGCTCTCCTAGTTCAGTCCAACAACTAGGGGTACGACACCTTTGTCCATATAGTGCTTCATATGGTGCCATTCGAATACTCGCCTGGTAACTATTATTGTACGCAAATTCTGCCAACGGCAAGTAATCCTCCCAACTACCTCGAAAGTCAATAACGCATCCCCTCAACATATCCTCCAAAATTTGAATAACCCTTTCCAATTGACCATCAATTTGGGGATGGAAAGCCGTGCTAAAGTTCAATCGCGTCCCCTATGCCTCATACAACTTTTGCCAAAATCGAGATGTGAATCTGGGATCCCGGTCAGAGATAATCGACACTGGGACTCCATGAAGTCGCACAATCTCCACCACATACAACTTGGCTAACTTTTGAAGTGAGAAGTCCGTACGCACTGGTATGAAATGGGCTGATTTGGTCAACCTATCCACAATCACCCACACCGAGTCTTTCTTCGATGGTGACAAAGGCAACCCACTCACAAAGTCCATGGTTACCCTCTCCCACTTCCAAAGTGGTATCTTCAACAGCTGTAACAGTCTAGAAGGTAATTGATGCTCAACTTTCACTTGTTGGCATGTCAGACATTTTCCTACAAACTCAGTTACTTCTCGTTTAAGTCCAGGCCACCAGTACAATTCTCGCAAGTCGTGATACAACTTATCCCCTCCAGGATGCATAGCACAAAGTCCCTCATGAGCTTCCTTCAATATTGCCTGCCTCAAGTCAGAGTCCTTTGGAGCACAAATTCTTCCTCAGAAACACAGAACTCCTTCGCTATTTAACCCAAACTCAGAAGTTTCCCCTTCCTTAACTTGTTGAAAACGAGCGACCAAAGACTCGTCATTCAACTTCTTTTCCTTAATTCGTTCCACCCAGGTTGGTCTCACTTGTAACTCAACTAACAGACTTCCATCATCATACAGACTCAGACGAGCAAACATTGCTCTCAGATCAGATACAGTTCTACGACTTAGTGCGTCGGCTACCACATTAGCCTTGCCTGGGTGATACTCGATCAAATAGTCATAATCCTTAAGCAACTCAATCCATCTCCTTTGCCTAAGGTTCAGCTCCTTCTGAGTCAACAAATACTTAAGACTCTTGTGGTCTGTGTATATAATACACCTCTCCCCATACAAGTAATGTCTCCAAATCTTAAGTGCAAATATCACTGCCGCCAAATCCAAATCATGAGTAGGATAGTTCCCCTCGTGAGGCTTAAGTGTCGTGATGCATATGCAACCACCTTACCCTCTTGAATTAACACGCAACCTAAACCTACATGTGATGCGTCACTGTACACAGTAAAATCCTTCCCAGACTTTGGCTAAATTAACACAGGTGCTTCAATCAGAACTTTCTTCAACTTCTCAAAGCTTCCTGCTATGTCTCAGTCCATACAAACCGTACCCCTTTCCTTATGAGTTTTGTCAGAGGTGCTGCCATCACAGAAAAACCTTCCACAAACCTTCTGTAGTATCCTGCCAATCCTAGGAAACTTCGTATTTCTGACACTGACCTACGCAGCTTCCACTCCAAAATCGCTTCAATCTTTCGACGGTCCACCTTAATCCCCTCAGCAGAGACCACATGACCTAAGAAGGTTACCTCCCTCAACCAGAATTCACACTTGCTGAACTTCGCATAAAGTTCCTTCTCCCTTAACACTTGCAGCACTATACGAAGATGCTCATCAGGCTTCGCTTCCGTTTCAGAATATACCAGGATATCGTCAATAAAGAGGACTACGAACTGATCCAAGAATGGTTGGAACACACGATTCATCAGATCCATAAACGCTGCAGGAGCGTTCATTAGTCCAAATGGCATAACCAGAAACTCGTAATGACAATACTGAGTCCTGAATGCCGTCTTATGGATATCTGCCTCCTTGACCCTTAACTGATGATATCCTGATCGAAGGTCGATCTTGGAAAATACAGAAGCTCGTCTAAGCTGGTTGAACAGATCGTCAATCCTTGGTAGTGGATACTTATTCTTAATCGTCATTTTGTTCAACTGGCGATAATCAATGCACATCCGCATCGTACCATCCTTCTTTTTTCACGAATAGCACCGGTGCTCCCCAAGGAGACACACTTGGCCTAATGAAGCCCCTATCCAACAACTCCTGAATTTGTTCCTTTAACTCCACTAACTCCTTCGGTGCCATCTTATATGGTGCGATGGACACGGGCACCGTTCCTGGCTACAAGTCGATTCCAAACTCAACTTCCCAATTCGGAGGTAATCCTGGAAGCTCCTTCAGAAAAACATCTTGCAACTCTTTTACGGTCCTGACCTTATCCATTGTCAGACCCTTTTCTTCCAACTGACTTACAAATGCCAAATAGGCCTCACAACCTTTCCAAATCCACTTTTCGGCTCTTAATGTCGACACCACATTGGACAAATAATCCCTTCGCTCACCTATTACCATAACCTCCTCATCCTCCGTGGTCCTTAACACCATTCGTTTAGCAGCACAATCTAAAGTCGCCTTATGCTTAACAAGCCAGTCCATTCCCAGAATGAGATCAAACTCTCTGAACGGTAACTCCATCAGATTTCCAAGGAAAATCCTACCTTGAGTTTCTAAGGGTACTTCCCTATACAGTTTGTCTACCCTAACCGAGTGACCCAAATGACTTAGCACAGATACCCCACTCACAATCTTCTCAGAGTGCACACCCAACGACCCAGATATGGCACATGCAACATAGGAATGAGTAGATCCAATATTCACCAAAGCAGTGTACGGTATGCTAGAAACCAAAAATGTACCCGTTATGACGTCAGGTGCGTCGCCCTCCTCTCGATGACGAGCTGCATACACCAACGCTGGCTGTCGAGCTTCAGCATTTCCGGTACCCCTGCCAGGTGCCCCTCAAGCTTGACCATTTCCATTTCCATTTCTACCTTGCCCACGTCCTCTCGGTGGTTGTGGTCCACCTCTCATGGGTTGAGCAACCCTCTGTACAGCAACCTGAGCCTGATCAGCTCTCTGAGGACAGTCTTTAACTCTATGCTCCATAGATCCGCAGCGGAAACAAGCACTGGAATGTTTCCTACACTCGACCAAATGTACCTTACCACAGTCTCCACAGATTGGTGGTCTAACCACATTCATCGGCACTGCTCGAACTGGTTCCTCCACCCTTGCTCTCTTAACATTCCTATTAGCACCACCTAAGGGCCCTGAATCCCTCTGAAAATGGTTTTGATCCTTCTCCCGATTCTGCTTTTAAGCCTGCTTAACCTCCTCAGCTATCTTTGCCTTCTCCACCAAGACCGCAAAGTCTCGCTCCCTCTGCGGAGCAATCAACACCCTCAGGTCATCCCTAATACCATCCTCGAAGCACACACTTTGCTCATATTCCGTAGCGACTATGCCCACGGCATACTGGCTCACCCTTAGAAACTTGGCCTCGTACTCAGCAACTGTTTTACCTCCTTGCGCCAGATTGAAGAATTTTTTTCTATGAGCATCCACATAACTTGCCCCAACGTATTTCCATTTAAAGGCCGTCTTAAATAGTTCCCAAGTTACCCTATCAGCTGGGGTCCCTTCTCTCACAGTGTGAATCAAACAGTAATTTAGAGTTTTTTTTTTCACAGAATCGAAATCTAGCTACAGTTTCAGTCTCTTATCAAATTTTCCTATAGTTTTCAGTATCATCCTATCTAGAGTATCCTAGTGGAATTTCAGTACAGACAGATAATTAAAAAAATATTCAGAGAAGTTTAGAGTAATACTTACAGGCTTGGGCCAGAGATTTCGGAATGCCACCTTCTAAAGATCTAAACTTTAAAAAATCGAGTTTTTCTTTTTTTCGAAAATCTTTGTTTTTGTAAACCCATTCCACAGCCGAGTTGTTGCAACCAAGCTCTGATACCACTAAATTTAACACCCCAAACCCGGCCCAAACGATATGGCCGGATGCCACATCGAAGTGTTCAAAACATTTTAGGTTGTTGTTCTAGGAAAAAACTTACTTAGTGTTTTAAAAGATAATTTCAATGCAGGTTAAAGTGAATGGAAGCTGCGCACTAGGTAGGAAACCGGAAAAGAGGAGGTAAGTCCCTTGGACTGCTTAAGTACCAAGCTCTCCCTTCGGATCCAATCCTAGACATGCACACCGCCATTACCACACCTTAACGTCGTGTATATTTCTAGGAAACCAATTTGATTAAGTCCTTTTTAGGAAAAGTGATTAATTTTGGAAAAATATTCTCATTGTGGAAGCTTTGCATGTTGTCGTGTTATTTTGAAATCAATTACCGTTTTTGAAAACCCGCCCTAATGCTATCCAAATTCAACAGTTAAATATAAATAATACCTATCTCAATAAAACATATAAAACCCATCAAAGAAAATAATTAAGCAACCTTATTACATTTTAAAAACCCAAAACCTTAAACGTAAATAAAAAAAAAGTCCAATTCACCAGAATAAAATCAACTTGCAGAACGTGTAGCCACTCCGAATCCCTCACAGCTCCAAGCCTACTATGGTTGGGGATTACCTGCGCGGATGAAAAATAAAGGGGAGAGTTTAGGGAAACTCAGTGTGTAAATTAACCCAACCATAGCCTATATCAGTTAAACCACAGAGAACAGAATAAGTTGGCCTTAGCCCAGAACAGAAGTCAGGATAAAGCCCATAACAGAACAGAACAGATACTAAATGTCTATGCAAAACCCAACCCATGTCCAACCACATGCACCCCCATACCAACGTTTCACCATGTGGGGAGACTACTCCACCCACCCAACCGCTACACGCCACAGAGATATGCAGCATGGCTGCTAGAACAGATAATGTGAAAGTGTCACTAGAACAGATAATTGTGGCAGAGCCACCAGAACAGATATATGTGGCAGTGCCACTAGATCAGATAATTGTGGCATAGCCACCAGGACGCTTCCTCCATAATATAACCCATGTCCCCATGCAACAGATATACAATCATGGCATACATCATATAGAATTAAATCATCATGTTTTTCAGTCAAAAGTAACCCTATGGGTAGAATGGTAATTTTGCACCTAGGGGTATATCAAAAATTTCCATACATAGGGGTATTCAAGTAATTTAACTATTCTTAGGGTTTTCATGCATAGCATAGCCATTTTTATACGACCAGAAACACTTACCGCGTTTTCTTACCGAATTGGGCCCGTTGGCCCATTAACCCATTTTCGGCCCGTTAAGCCCAAAATATCATTAATGCACGAAATTGCACATACTGTAGTTTTATCACTTTAGATTACCAAAAATATTAACCCACTTATCTTACGAGCATTCGCACACTCGTAAGTTCCCAAAATACCGACTTTTCGACATTTCGGCTTTTCGGCTTTTGCCGATCTAGTCTATAAGAGGGTGTCAGTTACACACCTATTTGCGATGATTCGTTGACGAGATCCACGCACAAACTACCTGCAATTATATTACTACCACGTTAATCTAACTACCGAAACGAACTACATATTAACCCCTTACCCTATTCGGCCAATAACAGCTTAGGCACTAGCAATCCTACCTTTGCCGGAATTAGCGACTAGATTTATATCTCGTTGTTCCCCTTGTCCAAGCCCTTGATCAGCAGCCTCTAGATCAAACTATCATCAAGGTAAAATAGTTATCACAACCCCTTAGGGCTACAAGTCCAAAACGACAGCCTCCCTAACCTTTAGGGATTTCAACTTTTTCTAAAATACAAAATAAAGACTAGGTTGAAAAGACTTACTACCGATTCCTTCCGTCAACAATACCTCTTAATCCCCACTCGATTCTGATGCAGTTCTAAGCCCTCAAATTGAGCCTTTAGTGATCTCAATATTCGGCTAAGTCCCTAGGAGTGTAGAGTTTTCGGTTTCTTTTTTCCTTGCAATAGTGTAACGAAAGATGAAATAGGAGGGTTTTGCTGTGGTCTTGTCGACCGAAGCTTGAGGTTTAGAGAACTAAAGAATCGATCAAGAATGATGAAAAAGATGACATAATTGGCTAGGAGAAATCGACACAGAAGGAAATATGGCTTTCGGGATTTCGACTTTTCTTACGGCAAATGACTATGAAGGTTTAGGATCGTCTGAAGAAAAAGATGGAGTTGAACAGGAGGATAGAAAGATTCGGCTATAGAGAAAATAAGGAAAAGAAAGAAGTTGATGGAGAGAGGAGAAAAAGAAAAGAAGAGGAGAATAGTCAAGAAACGGCACAACTTACCCCTAGTGCCGAATTTATACTGGCACTTAACCTAGTCAAAATTTGCCCCCTTAAAGCACCCCTTGGCCGGCCAACTCTTGCTCCTCAAGAGTCCACCATTCGGCCAACACCGTTCTCCCTAATCAGCTCCTAAGTCCTCTCCCTTATCAGCTCCTAAATCCTCTCCCTTATCAGCTCCCAAATCTTCTCCTAACAGCCTTTCACTTCAATTCCACTACTTACCTTTTCTGTACATAAAAATTAATATCACTAATTTGCTTACCTTGCGACTCGAACCTTAGCTCACTTGGTTCATCCACACGCCACCTCTAAAGCCCCCAAGTGGTGTCACATGCCAACTTACCACAGGCTTCCTTGTGTTTTATTTTACCCAGTTAGTACTTAAAAGCCTAGCTAACCAGAACCTCTTTTCCCTATGGATTAAAATCACTTAGAATTACCGAGTTTTAGCTTAAGCTTGAGCCTTCTAGAGGCCCACTAACATAATTAAACCTACGCCAAACAGTCAAAACTCAAAAAATTTAAAATTCGTTGAAAACCACAAAAATCCCAAAAATTGGGGCGTTACAACAGTAAATTAGAAGTAGAAATAAATTGCAATAAAAATAAAAAAATGGCTAAATGAATAAAAATTATGCGTTCCTAATATCTTAGTCCCCGGCAACAGCACCAAAAACTTGATGATCATTTTATGAATCACTAAACTAGACTACGATCACGACTAAGGCAAGCATACCTATCGAATTGTAGTATAGCTATGGTGAGTCTAGAATATCGTATCCACAAGGACTAAAAGTACTAATATTAACTATCTTTCTATTATTTAGCCTAAAATATAAGGGATTTATTTTAATCTAAAATTAACTAACTAATTAACTATAGAAGGCGACAGAGATCAAATTGTGAAAAATACTTGAAGAAAACTTATAAGGAGGACAATACCCAGGAAAAAACCCACTAGACTTCATTTGTTATTCTAACTCTGAATCAAATGATTTATTCACTTGTCTTGATCCAAAGAAATTCCTAAATTATGTTAATATCTCTTTTGAGACTAAGAACAACTGACTCTAGGTTGATTAATTGAAATCTCTTTCTAATTAAAACCTCTATCGTCGTATTAACTCAATCTATGGATTCCCCTATTAGATTTGACTCTAATCCGGCAGATTTATGTCTTCTTATTTCTAGGATTGCATGCTACTCCGTTTAATTATGCTAGATCTACTCTTAAACAGGGACTCTTGCTTCACTGAATAAGCACATCAAACTTGGAATAACATCCTGAAAATATTAAAACAAGGATTAAAAACACATAATTAAGAACAAGAACAAGTATTTATCATGTAATTCAGATAATTAAATAATAAGATCCATCTTAGGTTTCATCCTCTATGACAACCCAAATTAGACCCCGGTCGGAATGTGGTTTCGAGACCACATTACTGAGCCAAAAATTTATTTTTGTGTTTTAATTACATAAATTTTTGTGTGACAGCGAATATATGAGAAATTAAATGCTTAATATTAGCTTTAGGATTGTGAATTAATTCGAAAAGGACCTAGTTGACGAAGTTAGAAAAGATGATAGATGAATTATAAGGAGTAATTAATAATAGGGAGAGGAAGCATGGCTTTGCATGTCAAATTACCCATAAAATACATGGTGGCCGGCCAAGGAGTGATGATGCTCCACTCATTCTAATTTAATATGTTTTTTTGGTTAACAAATGATGGGAATAATAATAGGAAAGTGAACAAAAAAAGGGGTGTTCATACTTGCCATCTCCTAGCCGAAAAACCAAGAAAAAGAAAGGGAGAAAAATTTTGAAGAAGTTCGGCCATTGCTTGTATCTAGGAGGAGTGTTTGATGTTGTGGCATGAAAATGAGGGATTTTGAATGCTTAATAAGGAGGGAAGAAGGAGTGTTCATGTTTTCTTTCTTTTGCAATTGTCGTAACTAGAGGAAGAAGAGGAAGCAAGATTCGGCCAAGGTGGTCCTTTAGATCAAGGTATGTTCAATGATATTTTTGGAAGTTTACACAACCTTTGGGTGATGAGTCTAAATTCTATCTATCCCATGGTTGGATTTGGGGTTGTTGGAGAGTTAGGATTCGGCTAAGGAGCTTAAAAAAATTTTAGTTGATACCTTGATGCTATTAGCATGCTAGTTATATGGATGTGTTAAGTTGCTTGTTATGTTAGCATGAAAGTTGAAATTGTTAAGCTATTTTGTTGGAGGTGCCGAATTTAGGACTAAGAAGAGAATGAGTATTCGGCTAACATAGTGGAAAGGTGGGTGTTGCCGATTGCTAGATTTAGACTATGGGAGTGGCTATAATGGGCATTAAGATGTGGAACTTAAGAAATGTAGTTATATGTGGATTTACATGATGTTACAAATAGATGTGAAAATATGCTAGATTAGGAAAATTCGATCAAGTGTTCATGAGATGAAATTAGGTGTTTAAATGATGTTATAGTTGACATTGTACATATACATACATTCGGCCATCTAATTGAGTATGAAGGTGGTGTTAAATCTAATTGTGATGCCCATTCCGAAGTATATATACATATATATATACATAAGTATGCCCATTCGTGATGTTACCTTTAATAATGTGTATAATCGACTAAATGGGTAATTAGTGAGGATGGTTGCCGAATATACAAACATACATATGCATGTGTAATTGAATTATGAATGTTTAGCAAGATGGTTAAACTAGTTGATTTATTGATTAAGCTCAAGGAGTTAAAGGAGGAGAATCAAGCAAAGGCAAAGAAAAGATCATCGAGTAGCCGAGTTGGAACCGTCTTACCCAACACAAAGTAAGTCATTAAGCATATAGTTTGTATTAATTTAAATGGTCATAACGTCTATGTAATGATGCTGAATGGAATGATAAATATATATATACATGTATGCATGTGGTGATGAAAGTGTTGAATGAAAAGAAAAGAGGTGAGATATATTGAGTCGTTGATCTCGGCACTAAGTGTGCGGGTATAAACATTTATGATCATGAGATTGGCACTAAGTGTACGGGTTTAAATTGTACAGCACTAAGTGTGCGAGTTTAATTATATAGCACTAAGTGTGCGAGTTTGATTATATAGCACTAAGTGTGCGAGTTTGATTATATTGCACTAAGTGTGCAAGTTTGATTATGTAGCACTAAGTGTGCGAGTTGATTATATAGCACTGAGTGTGCGGACTTAATATATACTTTTGAATCACTATGGACACTAAGTGTGCGACATTATTAAGTTGATCACGGACAGCGGATCGGGTAAGTACCTTGAGTTCATGGCTAATAGGCGCTATGTTTATATTTGGAGTTGAGCTTGGTAAGTTTGAACCTATGTGACAATTATAACTGAAGTCACGTACATAAGATTTATCGTGGAATAGGTGAAAGGTCGTTTAGTTGTATGATTGTAACGAAAATACAATGATGTATGAAAATGCCTCAAATATCCTATTGATTAGTATATGGAATGTGAATGCATGACTTGGTATGAGATTGAACCGATAGGTCTAAGGAACTATGGTATGGTTCGGTATGGATGGAGTAACTAGCCTCGTTCCATTTTGTTTCCTCTTGTGATAATGTTATTAATGGATGGTAGTGCATTGCTTATGACTTACTGAGTTATATACTCACTCGGTGTTTCCTTGTCACCTATTTTAGGTTTCTTGGACTCGTCTCTTTTTGCGTGATCGGGCCGTCATCGAAGTCATCACACCGGCTAGCAACTTTTGGTATCTTCTTTTTAGTCGGTCTAGGAGAACATTTCGGCATGTATAGGCTAATATGTTTGGTTGAAATTTGGTATGTAAACTTTTAGCCATGCGAAAATGGCATAAATGTTCGGATGGGTTTGGTTCTATAATGTTAGGTCGTAAGTCTTGGAAATTCGATTATTATGCCATGTGTCATGGTTGATTATTTTTGGTGTCAAAATTCATGATATGGCAATAGTGTAGTAGGGAGATGTTTGACAATGATTAGCCCTTAGCATGGCTAGTCATGATCATGATTTGTGATATGTATGATGAATTACTAGTTAGATCAAGGAGAAATCACGAAATAGGCATAGTTGCTTTAGTAACAGATGCTGGCAGCAGCAGTGACGTGAGATTGGAAAATCACTAAAAATAGTAGGAGTGGAATTAATTAATGAATAAATTATGTAATCGAAGCTCGATGAGTCTATTTTCATATAGAAGAAACGAAACGACTATATGAGCTGTATGTTAGGAGATAATTAAACTCTTGTGAAACAGGGCCAGAGCGATTTCTGGATTCCCTGTTCCGACTTTAGAAATTCATTATAAATTAACCAGAGATAATTAGAAGTCATGCCATATGTGCATGGATTCCCCTTCGAGTCTAGTTTCTATAGAAACAAAATACATCAGTAATGAAGCCCTGTACAGGGAGATATCCAAGTCGTAATGCGCAAAGGTCAGTGTAGTCGATCCCTGTAACATGGGAGACTTTGACTAATAAACTGTACTAATTGGCCCAACCAAAAATTCTATAAAAAAATATGTAGATGGACATATGAGTCTAGTTTCAGGGAAATTTTACGGAACTGGATTTCAAGTTTCAGAACTCAAGATATGATTTTTAAAGTGACTAGTATGCAGATTGGCAGCTTGTCTGAGAAATTTTTTTTAAGTGGTTTGAAGTCTGTTAGCACCTCGTGTTCGACTCCGGCGACGGCCTCGGGTTCGGGGTGTTACATTTCATTGGTATCAGAGCTATGGTTTAGTCGGTTCTAGGACTACCATAGCACGTATGAGTCTAGCTATACATGCCTTAATGTTAATGTTTAAATGTGTGATGACTTCTGACGGTTAAAATTTTTGTTTGATTAGTAAATGGATCCCGGTGTAGAGAGAACCTTGGCGGATGACGTTGAAAGTGTAGCGGCTGCTCCTGCACAAGGGACGCCGCCTGTTGAACCTCAGTCATCTGCGAATAATCAAGGTGAGGGGGCTAAACAAGCCTTCTTTACCATGATGAATGAGTGGGTCGCGCAATATGCCCGAACCAATCCGGCTGTCCAACAATTCCTGAATTTGAATAATCCACCCCAAGAGCCCGTAATGCCATCAGTTACTGATCCTGTGAGGCTGAGTAAGCCACCTGTAGACTTGATTAGGAAGCGCGGGGCCGAGGAGTTCAGGGCCATAGTTACTGATGATGCTGAAAGGGCCGAGTTCTGGCTTGATAACACCATTCGGGTGTTTGATGAACTGTCATGCACGCCCGATGAATGTCTAAAGTGTGCTATATCCTTGTTGCGGGACTCAACCTACTATTGGTGGAGGACCCTGATTTCCATAGTCCCAAACGAACGAGTAACTTGGGACTTCTTTCAAACGAAATTTCGGAAGAAATATATTAGTCAACGGTTCATTGATCAAAAGCGTAAGGAATTCTTGGAACTCAAGCAAGGCCGTATGACAGTATCTGAATACGAACATGAATTCGTAAGACTCAGTAGGTATGCCCGGGAGTATGTAGCTGATGAGGTTGCTATGTGCAAAAGATTCGAAGAAGGATTGAATGAAGATTTAAAGCTACTAGTGGGTATTTTGGAGATAAAAGAATTCGTAACACTAGTCGAACGAGCCTGCAAGGCGGAAGAACTTGGAAAGGAGAAGAAGAAGGCTGAATTTGAAGCTAGAGACTATCGTAAAAGATCGACGGGTAAAGCTCCGTTCTCAGCTGTAAAGAAGTTCAGGGAGGACACTAATAAGTCGAGGACGACTGCGGGAATTTCCATCAGAGCACGACCATCGACGGACTCCCGAGCTACTTCGGTAGCTAGTGTGGGCAATAATCGTCAAGAGAAACCTGAATGTCCCCAATGCGGAAGACGACACCTAGGTGAATGTTGGGGTAAGTCTACTAACAGGGCCTGTTACGGATGCGGTTCGAAGGACCACTTCATTAGAGATTGCACGGAGCTTGATGAGAAGAATAAGATTCAAGGTGCAAGACCTAGTGGAGTGACAACTAGAGGTAGACCACCGAGAATTTTAGGAGGTAGGGGTGGTAGTCAGAGAGGGGCCTCTGATATGGCTGTTCGAGCTGAGAACCGTACTCCTGCTAGAGCATATGCCGTTCGCGCACGAGAGGAGGCATCCTCCCCTATTGTCATCACTGGTACCTTCACCCTCTTTGATACTAATGTGATTGCATTGATTGACCCTGGCTCTACTCATTCATATGTATGTGAAACCTTAGCATCCAGTAAGACTCTACCTGTTGAGTCTACTGAGTTCGTAATTCGAGTGTCAAACCCTTTGGGTCAATACGTACTTGTTGATAAAGTGTGTAAGGGATGCCCTCTAATAATCCGAGAATCCTGTTTTCCGGCCGATTTGATGCTTTTACCGTTTGAAGAATTTGATGTTATTCTTAGTATGGATTGGTTGACCGTACATGATGCAGTGGTGAACTGGAAAAGAAAAACCATCGATTTGAGGTGCGCAAATAACGAGATAATCCGAGTTGAGTCTACGGACTTAAGGGGGTTGCCAGCTGTAATATCAGCAATGTTGGCCCAGAAATATGTAAGAAAAGGGTGCGAAGCATACCTTGCGTATGTACTTGATGAAAAAGAATTAGAAAAGAAACCCGAATCTGTACCGGTGGTTTGTGAATACCCGGATGTTTTTCCTGAAGAATTACCGGGTTTACCACCTGTTCAGGAGGTAGAGTTTGGTATTGAGCTTGTACCTGGAACTACGCCAATTTCGATAGCTCCGTATCGTATGGCACCAACCGAGTTAAAGGAATTGAAAGCTCAATTGCAAGAGTTGACGGATAGAGGTTTCGCTCGACCAAGTTTCTCACCTTGGGGTGCACCAGTATTGTTCGTGAAAAAGAAGGACGGAACCATGAGGTTGTGCATTGACTATCGTCAACTGAATAAAGTGACGATAAAGAATAAATATCCATTACCGCGTATTGATGATTTGTTTGATCAACTAAAGGGAGCCTCAGTGTTTTCAAAGATAGATTTGAGATCGGGTTATTATCAGTTGCGGATTCGAGATTCGGACGTACCCAAAACTGCTTTCAGAACGAGGTACAGTCACTACGAGTTCTTAGTGATGCCGTTCGGGCTCACTAATGCCCCTGCGGTATTTATGGATTTGATGAATCGGATCTTCAGACAGTATTTGGACCGGTTCGTAGCTGTGTTCATTGATGACATCTTAGTCTATTCAGGAGATGAGACCGAACATGCTGAGCACCTGAGATTAGTGTTGCAAATTTTGCGGGATAAGAAGTTATATGCTAAGTTCAGTAAGTGTGAGTTCTGGTTAAGAGAGGTTAGCTTCTTGGGTCATGTGGTATCCGCATCGGGTATTCGAGTTGACCCGAGCAAAATTTCAGCCATACTTAACTGGAAGCCTCCAAGAAATATTACCGAAGTTCGGAGCTTCCTGGGGCTCGCCGGTTATTACCGATGATTTGTAAAAGGTTTCTCGATGATAGCTGCACCGTTGACGAAACTACTCCAAAAAGATGTTGAGTTTGAGTGGACAGAGAACTGTCAGAAGAGTTTCGATCGACTAAAGACCTGTTTAACCGAAGCTCTAGTGCTAGTACAACCGGAGTCCGGCAAAGAGTTTGTCATTTACAGTGATGCATCCTTACTCGGGCTAGGTTGTGTGTTGATGCAAGAAGGTCGAGTTGTGGCTTACGCGTCGAGACAATTAAAGCCGCACGAAAGAAACTATCCGACCCATGATCTTGAATTGGCGGCCATAGTGTTCGCCTTGAAAATATGGCGGCATTACTTGTTTGGGGAAAAGTGCCATGTATTTTCGGATCACAAAAGTCTCAAATATTTGATGACTCAAAGAGACTTAAATCTGCGACAAAGATGTTGGCTTGAGTTGTTGAAAGATTATGAGCTTGTCATTGATTACCACCCGGGAAAGGCTAATGTGGTTGCGGACGCCTTAAGCCGGAAATCACTGTTTGCTTTACGAGCGATGAATGTGCACTTGTCTGTTCTACCCGACAATGTGTTAGTAGCTGAATTAAAGGCCAAACCATTATTGATTCATCAAATTCGTGAAGCTCAGAAAGTCGACGATGAATTGGTTGCAAAACGGGCTGAATGTATTCCGAATATGGAATCCGAATTTCAAATTGATGATGACGATTGTTTGAGGTTCAGAAGTATGTTGTGTGTTCCAAGAAATTCAGAACTCATTTCGATGATTCTGAACGAAGCCCATTGTAGCCGAATGTCAATTCACCCGGGGAGTACGAAAATGTACAACGATTTGAAAAGTCGGTTTTGGTGGCATGGTATGAAACGAGACATCTCCGACTTTGTTTCGAGATGTTTAATATGTCAACAAGTGAAAGCGGAACATCAAGTGCCTTCAGGATTACTTCAGCCGATCATGATACCCGAGTGGAAATGGGATCGAGTCACAATGGACTTTGTGTCCGGACTGCCATTGTCAGCAAGTAAGAAGGATGCGATTTGGGTTGTTGTTGATAGACTGACTAAGTCGGCTCACTTTATCCCCGTGCGTACGGATTTTTCATTGGATAGACTAGCCGAATTGTATGTTTCTCAGATTGTGAGATTACACGGGGTACCTATTTCTATCGTGTCGGATAGAGATCCGAGATTCACCTCGCGATTTTGGAAGAAATTGCAAGAAGCTTTGGGTACCAAGCTGCATTTTAGCACCGCTTTTCATCCACAAACTGATGGCCAATCTGAGCGGATAATTCAAATACTCGAGGATATGTTGAGATGTTGTGTTTTAGAGTTTTGTGGTTCATGGGAAAGATATCTGCCTTTGATTGAATTCGCTTACAACAATAGTTTTCAGTCAAGCATTAAGATGGCACCTTACGAGGCTTTATACGGTCGTAAATGCCGTACCCCATTATTTTGGACTGAACTTAGTGAAAGTAAGATCCTTGGGGTTGATTTGATTAAGGATGCCGAGCAGAAAGTCCGAGTAATTCGCGAAAGTTTGAGAACCGCTTCGGATTGTCAAAAGTCGTATGCGGATTTGAAAAGAAAAGACATTGAATATCAGGTTGGAGACAAAGTATTTCTCAAAGTTTCACCCTGGAAGAAGGTGCTTAGATTTGGTCGTAAGGGCAAATTGAGTCCGAGGTTCATCGGTCCGTACGAAGTATCCGAACGAGTTAGACCCGTTGCATACCGATTAATTTTGCCCCCTGAGCTCGAAAAGATTCACAACGTTTTTCATGTCTCGATGCTTCGACGATATAGGTCCGATCCATCGCACGTAATTCCTCCATCGGAGATCGAGATTCAATCTAATTTGAGTTACGAAGAAGAACCAGTTCGTATTTTAGCACGTGAAGTAAAAGAACTACGAAACAGGAAAATCTCATTAGTGAAGGTACTGTGGCATAAACACGGAATTGAAGAAGCCACTTGGGAACTTGAGGACTCTATGAAGGATAGATATCCAAAATTATTTACCGGTAAGATTTTCGGGGACGAAAATTTCTTATGTGGGGGAGAGTTGTGACAACCCAAATTAAACCCTGGTCGGAATGTGGTTTCGAGACCACATTACCGAGCCAAAAATTTATTTTTGTGTTTTAATTACATAAATTTTTGTGTGACAGCGAATATATGAGAAATTAAATGCTTAATATTAGCTTTAGGATTGTGAATTAATTCGAAAAGGACCTAGTTGACGAAGTTAGAAAAGATGATAGATGAATTATAAGGAGTAATTAATAATAGGGAGAGGAAGCATGGCTTTGCATGTCAAATTACCCATAAAATACCTGGTGGCCGGCCAAGGAGTGATGATGCTCCACTCATTCTAATTTAATATGTTTTTTTTGGTTAACAAATGATGGGAATAATAATAGGAAAGTGAACAAAAAAAAAAGGGGTGTTCATACTTGCCATCTCCTAGCCGAAAAACCAAGAAAAAGAAAGGGAGAAAAATTTTGAAGAAGTTCGGCCATTGCTTGTATCTAGGAGGAGTGTTTGATGTTGTGGCATGAAAATGAGGGATTTTGAATGCTTAATAAGGAGGGAAGAAGGAGTGTTCATGTTTTCTTTCTTTTGCAATTGTCGTAACTAGAGGAAGAAGAGGAAGCAAGATTCGGCCAAGGTGGTCCTTTAGATCAAGGTATGTTCAATGATATTTTTGGAAGTTTACACAACCTTTGGGTGATGAGTCTAAATTCTATCTATCCCATGGTTGGATTTGGGGTTGTTGGAGAGTTAGGATTCGGCTAAGGAGCTTAAAAAAATTTTAGTTGATACCTTGATGCTATTAGCATGCTAGTTATATGGATGTGTTAAGTTGCTTGTTATGTTAGCATGAAAGTTGAAATTGTTAAGCTATTTTGTTGGAGGTGCCGAATTTAGGACTAAGAAGAGAATGAGTATTCGGCTAACATAGTGGAAAGGTGGGTGTTGCCGATTGCTAGATTTAGACTATGGGAGTGGCTATAATGGGCATTAAGATGTGGAACTTAAGAAATGTAGTTATATGTGGATTTACATGATGTTACAAATAGATGTGAAAATATGCTAGATTAGGAAAATTCGATCAAGTGTTCATGAGATGAAATTAGGTGTTTAAATGATGTTATAGTTGACATTGTACATATATACATACATTCGGCCATCTAATTGAGTATGAAGGTGGTGTTAAATCTAATTGTGATGCCCATTCCGAAGTATATATACATATATATATACATAAGTATGCCCATTCGTGATGTTACCTTTAATTATGTGTATAATCGACTAAATGGGTAATTAGTGAGGATGGTTGCCGAATATACAAACATACATATGCATGTGTAATTGAATTATGAATGTTTAGCAAGATGGTTAAACTAGTTGATTTATTGATTAAGCTCAAGGAGTTAAAGGAGGAGAGTCAAGCAAAGGCAAAGAAAAGATCATCGAGTAGCCGAGTTGGAACCGTCTTACCCAACACAAAGTAAGTCATTAAGCATATAGTTTGTATTAATTTAAATGGTCATAACGTCTATGTAATGATGCTGAATGGAATGATAAATATATATATATACATGTATGCATGTGGTGATGAAAGTGTTGAATGAAAAGAAAAGAGGTGAGATATATTGAGTCGTTGATCTCGGCACTAAGTGTGCGGGTATAAACATTTATGATCATGAGATTGGCACTAAGTGTACGGGTTTAAATTGTACAGCACTAAGTGTGCGAGTTTAATTATATAGCACTAAGTGTGCGAGTTTGATTATATAGCACTAAGTGTGCGAGTTTGATTATATAGCACTAAGTGTGCAAGTTTGATTATGTAGCACTAAGTGTGCGAGTTGATTATATAGCACTGAGTGTGCGGACTTAATATATACTTTTGAATCACTATGGACACTAAGTGTGCGACATTATTAAGTTGATCACGGACAGCGGATCGGGTAAGTACCTTGAGTTCATGGCTAATAGGCGCTATGTTTATATTTGGAGTTGAGCTTGGTAAGTTTGAACCTATGTGACAATTATAACTGAAGTCACGTACATAAGATTTATCGTGGAATAGGTGAAAGGTCGTTTAGTTGTATGATTGTAACGAAAATACAATGATGTATGAAAATGCCTCAAATATCCTATTGATTAGTATATGGAATGTGAATGCATGACTTGGTATGAGATTGAACCGATAGGTCTAAGGAACTATGGTATGGTTCGGTATGGATGGAGTAACTAGCCTCGTTCCATTTTGTTTCCTCTTGTGATAATGTTATTAATGGATGGTAGTGCATTGCTTATGACTTACTGAGTTATATACTCACTCGGTGTTTCCTTGTCACCTATTTTAGGTTTCTTGGACTCGTCTCTTTTTGCGTGATCGGGCCGTCATCGAAGTCATCACACCGGCTAGCAACTTTTGGTATCTTCTTTTTAGTCGGTCTAGGAGAACATTTCGGCATGTATAGGCTAATATGTTTTGTTGAAATTTGGTATGTAAACTTTTAGCCATGCGAAAATGGCATAAATGTTCGGATGGGTTTGGTTCTATAATGTTAGGTCGTAAGTCTTGGAAATTCGATTATTATGCCATATGTCATGGTTGATTATTTTTGGTGTCAAAATTCATGATATGGCAATAGTGTAGTAGGGAGATGTTTGACAATGATTAGCCCTTGGCATGGCTAGTCATGATCATGATTTGTGATATGTATGATGAATTACTAGTTAAATCAAGGAGAAATCACGAAATAGGCATAGTTGCTTTAGTAACAGATGTTGGCAGCAGCAGTGACTTGAGATTGGAAAATCACTAAAAATATTAGGAGTGGAATTAATTAATGAATAAATTATGTAATCGAAGCTCGATGAGTCTATTTTCATATAGAAGAAACGAAACGACTATATGAGCTGTATGTTAGGAGATAATTAAACTCTTGTGAAACAGGGCCAGAGCGATTTCTGGATTCCCTGTTCCGACTTTAGAAATTCATTATAAATTAACCAGAGATAATTAGAAGTCATGCCATATGTGCATGGATTCCCCTTCGAGTCTAGTTTCTATAGAAACAAACGACATCAGTAATGAAGCCCTGTACAGGGAGATATCCAAGTCGTAATGCGCAAAGGTCAGTGTAGTCGATCCCTGTAACATGGGAGACTTTGACTAATAAACTGTACTAATTGGCCCAACCAAAAATTCTATAAAAAAATATGTAGATGGGAATATGAGTCTAGTTTCAGGGAAAATTTACGGAACTGGATTTCGAGTTTCAGAACTCAAGATATGATTTTTAAAGTGACTAGTACACAGATTGGCAGCTTGTCTGGGAAATTTTTTTTAAGTGGTTTGAAGTCTGTTAGCACCTCGTGTTCGACTCCGGCGACGGCCTCGTGTTCGGGGTGTTACATCCTCCCTAGGTATTTTGGGAGTTTAGTTCATAATGTAAAAGGAAAACATCTTAAATTTAGAAAAACTACAAACATAAAAACCCAAATAAACTTCTAGAAAAATTTGAATAGAGATCTTCAATCTTGAAGTGGATCTACTTCCTAGTGATTCCAATGGCTTCCTTCGAGAAATTTCTGCTTTCTGCTCTGTGTGTTCCCTTTGGTCTTCTTCTAGTATGTATTTATAGACTTTAAACTGCTCAAAAACCCTAAAAAATGGTTTTTTTGTGTGTTTGGTAAACAAGGAGCGATATCGACATGAGCTGCCACATGGGTGTGTGGCCAGCCCGTATGGATCACACGGGTGTGTGCTCTGCCTGTGTGGAAGTAGTCTTCGCCATGTGGTTCTTTAAATCAGCCTGTTTTGTCTGTTTTTGGCTCATTTTCTAGTCCTTTTGTTCCCCTATGCTCTCCTGAGTATAAAACATGAAATTAAAGGTTTAGAAGCATCTAATTCACTAAATTATATGATAAATCATCCAAAAATATGCCAAGTATGGGATTAAAAAATGTTACTTTTATGGTTTATCAATAGTCCGCCAAGGTAGTAATCATGGGATAGTCCACTAGGATGGTAATCAGGGGATAGTCCATTGGAACAATAAAAATGGGGTAGTTCATGTAACACTTCTCACCCGGCCGGGTCATCGGACTCGAGCACTAAGATGTTACGATAATCAACAGAATAATTACATGCAATTAATAATTCAAAATTTTAATTAAACATTTAATAATTACATACATACACATAATTCATGCTTTGCAAACAAAATCGGGTTCAAATTGGGCTTACGAAAGCTCAAGAATTGACCTAACATCAAATAGGGATCATTTTGAAACTATTACAAAAAAAAAAGAAATTGTGCAAAATAGAGGTCACACAGTCATGTATACCAACCGGGTAACACACTGTGTCTGTGTAGATAAAAAAATCCAATTATTCAACAAAATTCACACGGCCATGTCACATCTCGTGTGTGTCACACTGCCATGTGGCCAACTGTGTGGTACAAAATTTGTCCTTTTGGGACCTATTCTATGCTTAACCCTATCCAAAACAAAGCCTATATTCATATACCCAACAATGCTTACTTACAACCTGCGTTTCCAAATCCAACACATATTCATTCACATTCAAAACATTTCCAAATCCAGCCTAGTCATCCATAATACATATTATCTCTATCAACAATGACCTGTTCATGTTTAACCTAACCAACATTTGTCTTACCAATTCATATTAGCATTAGCATGTTATTTAATTAACCATTTCACTAATAATCATCATTCAATAAACCACATTTAACTACTAACTTGAATTGTACCTATTTAATCTTTGAATACATTCCACACATTTATAATCACCTAATACATACTACTAATGATTAATCTTAGATGTACATATACTATGCCAAATTATCAACATTCATCCCAATATAACATTGACACCAAAAGACTCCCTTAGGTACATGCCATTAACTAAAAAAACCCATCACCAAGTAGTTGAGTCTGAGATTGCAACTGGATGCTAATTTCGACGAGCATACTGGATGAAAACTTGACCTGCACACGAAAATAAAACCACACGCTGAGTATAACTTAGTGGCATTTCTATATCTGAACTTTACAACATAATATAAACTATGTAATGCATGAACCAACAAATGAAATTTCAAATGAAAATTAATACGACTATCTACATGTCAAAATATACAACTTGATTATACAATCTAATTTTACATTTCCGAATCCATAATCCAATATCTATTATCCATCCTTATTTCAATTTATAACAATCAATTTCTCAATTTCACAACATAATTTTATCAACCAATCATCAATTCACATATATGACAGCATAAATCAACACAATCTGAATTCAATTGCATAATTATAACAATATATCATATATTCAAATTAATTCAATTTAGTCCTTATCACAAACAACTAATTCAAATCGATTCAATTCAGCACACTCTATCATTTCCAGCTTACCTTATATTATTACCATGCAATACAATTCATGAATACAGCAATTGAAAAGGCTCGAGTTATAGAAATACAAATGGTAAACTCTGAGCTATTCGCCAACGACTTTGTCTTTTCTTTTCTTTTCTCGATGAATCCGGGTCAATGTTTGCTATGGATCTAAACAAGCATAATAATTCATCACTACACAAGCAATTGTACATTCAATTGTAATTTTAGGCAACTTTGTCATTTTATTCATTTTAGTCCCTCAAATCGGGACTAACATAACTTTTAATATAGAACACATAATTTTGATTTGTTTTCACTATGGCCCTTTTAGTACATCGTATTTTCCATTCCTACCATAAATTTTAGAATTAACGCTTTTTAGTCCCTATTGGACCAAGCTATAAATTAACGTCACAATTTAGTCCTTTTTCACTTCTAAGCTTAAAATATATTAATTTAATACCTAAAACTTCAAAGATTCATCAATGGTATCATTCTAAAAATTTAATAGTTCTGAAAAATAACACACGAGTCAGCTAGATTAAGCTCCCAAGATTTCAAAAACATATGACAAGAAAATGACTAAATTGCACTAACTAATTAAAGCTTCAAAGTCACAAACCCTATTGCCAAAATTTTTCTTCTCCTTGGCCATGGAGAATCAGTGTAAGAAGATAAAAGAGGTGATGTTTCTCTCTTTATTTGCACTTATTTTATTACTTGTTTTATTTTACTTTAATTAAACTTTATAAAATTAATCAACACTAATCCAACCACTATCGTCCATTGTTAATAGAATGATGGTTTAATTGCCACTTAAGCCCTGTTTCCATGTTGTAATTAAAGATTCGTTAACAATTAAACTATTTTCACTTTTACAATTTAGTTATTGTACTTTAATTAAACACTAATTCGATAAAATTACCTATCCAATATTCAATTCCCCTATTATATAACTTCTAAATATTTAATAAAAATATTTACAAGTCCAGTTTACAAAATTGAGGTCCCAATACCTCATTTCCAACACCATTGACTTTATAGTTGAAACACTTGTACCTTAATTAACTATTAGGTTAACAAAATTAGAGGACCAAACTTCAATTAAACTTTACACTAACCTCGTAAATATTTAATATTTATGGGCTTGAATATCAGAAATGGGGTTTAGAAACCACTATTTTTGACACCACTAACTTTCGGGTCTTTACAGTCCACTAGGACGGTGATCATGGAAAATCACACAAATGAGAAAAATGCAAGTATTGACAAGCGATAGCTAGCAAGCAAATATAAGGAATAAAAGGGAAAAAGTAATAGGAATGGAAAAGTCTACCAAAGTAGTGAATAAGGAAGCCTATAGGGCGTAAGGTGGTAACCCAGTTAGAATCAATTATGGGAAGCCGTACAGATGATGCCTTGTGTAAAGGTAAATGAAAATGGATTTATTCGTGGATCGCGGGTAAGGATTCGTCATTAGGAATTTCCAAAAAGTGCTCAAGGAACTCTGTATGCTAAAGGACGACCTTGGAAGGTTAGCGAGAGTTTTCCAAAAACCGTATGTCCTCCGAACAGTTAAGTTTTTAAAGAGGGGATTACTTGGAACCTAAGGATAGAAAGAGGTACTAATAAAGGGTATCTAAGTGATAGGTATATCTATCAAGATTATTCCTTTTTAAGGGGAAACTATCTGGTCGCCTCTAGACGTACCAGTGTCTAGAGTAAAAATCTTGCACAAAAAAATATAGAAAAATGATATCCATAAGTATACGAGTCAAGTTGTAATATAGTTACAATGGAGTAGGTAAGTACTCCAAAGATTGTACCTAAAGGAGGCAAGCACTAAATTAATATTACCTTAAACATAAATAGATCCAATTAATACTCTAATTAGTTTATAGCATGAAGAGATAAAAGAAAAGTTTTTGGATTATAATAAATAATACAAAAAGAAATAAAAGTAATTAAATGAATGGAAAGCAAGAAATCAAATAAGGAAATAAATATCAAATCTGGACATGGGTGATTAGCTCGCTTTAGTAATCATAATCAACTGTTGTCTCAAGCTTTCTTGTTCAATCAACTAGTTAATACCCTAGCAAGATCTTCTGATACATCCATTGAAATACTGAGTAGGCAAGGACTACTTGTCTCCCAACCTCACAGTCCAAACCAGTTCAGGGTTAAGGTGTTCATGGATAGGCCATACAAATTTTAGGTTAATTCCCACCTTGATGATTTCCTAGGGTTGTCAAGCCTAGGATTTAGGTTCTTCCTCTCATGAACAGTTGATCCGTTAAGGAATCCCAACAAAACAGGTAATTATTCATATCTGCACTTGTTAGTCCCCCACACGAGGATTAGTTCCTCGTGGATCTAGTAAACCATATAGACTTGAATGAAATAATGAACATGAATAGAAATATCAAGAGTAATAGTTTAGAATAAGCCTAATTGTATTGACTTTTAAACAAAAAATCCTCACAAAGTTTGAAATTAACTTCTGAATCTAATTTACTACCGAAAGTAAATAACAGGAATGGAAATAAAGTCTAAAACTTAAGAGAAAGAAAAAAATAAAGACTAAAACTAAATAAAAAATTATACAATAGAAAAGAGGTGTCTATGAAATGTGTTAGCTGAGTCTATTTATAGACTTAGGATGGTCGTCGTCTTTAACCCTAGCTCAACTAAAGTTCGTGAGCTTAAAGTTAGATTGTGTGGACCAAAACATCCATCACTCATATTAATTTCCCATGCAGAGGCGATGTTGCGACACACTATATCCTATGTCATGACGTCGAGGGTAGTATGCTCAACCTCAGGGTGTCTTCAGGGCTATGTCACGACATTGAAAGCAATCTTGGACTTTTCTTATTTTGCTCCCTATGTTGTGACATTGCATGCTTCGTGTTGCAACCTAGCATCCAATATTCATTTAATGCGCCTTATAATGGTCTCCTACACACTCACAAAGTATATTTGCTCACTCTTAGGCTTCATTTGGCCCCTAAGGTCAATAAAAGACTCAAATAACACATTTTATTACACTTAACTAAACTTGCTCAAATGTAATTAAAACATAACTAAAATGCTTATGTTCAAGCTACTAAAGTGCAAAAACTATTTAATCTGCTACATCGAATTACGATAGATCAAACTCCCTTGCACTTAAGTCATTGTCTGTCCTGAAGCAACACAACAAAAACAAGAAATGAAAAGACGACCCTTGAGCAAGTATAGTATAAATGTTAGCTTTGGAGCACATGAATAGGCATTTTATATTCAAGCATAATCTTGGCATGAGATATAACTGACTTACCACTTTTGATATCAAACACCTAAGTTCAGTATATTACAAAGCATACAAGCATTAAGGGTCTCCAATATAAGAATCCAGCAATAAATTATAAATTTAATTTGATTATCCTAGAAGAATACAAATAATTATAAATGCAATTATTCAATCTGATTTCAAATTGTGAATAAGTCTACCTAGATCACATAGGACTTTTTGGCTTATAACATTTTGAAGCTTAAGACAAGTATGAATTTCAAGAATAGTAAGCATCAAAAAGTTTCAAGCAAGAAAATAGTTTAGCACATCATATTGTCCCCTATTCTCCCCCTTAGTAACCCTTTCCCGCTCACTACCTTATTTCTCCTTCTTTCACCTTCCTTATTTCTCCACATAGGAAGTCACAGCATAATATAACAATCATTATTAGCTCATGAGCTTTTGTGCACTAATGAATGAGCTTTTGTACTTTTGTGACTTTGTCACATTTTTTTTCTAGGACATCTCACTCATAAATGCTTTTATTTTTCAAGTACATGTCATACTCCTTTTGATTTTCTTCTAGAAATTTTCTTTTGTTGAACATATTAGCTAACCTATAATTACTATATCACACCGATCCCTCCTATTTTACTCTATTTTTTAAAAATCTACCATGATGTATCTACTTAACCTTCAATACGTATGGTCAAACATCTATAGTCGTGTAGTTTAGGACCAAAGAAAAAGGTAAGTACAAATTGATATTTTGGCTCGATTTTTGTATTAAAGGTTCATCAAGAAGTGTTTTCTGGCTAAAAAATAGGTACTAAATATAAATAATAGGGTTAGCTTTTTGGCTTTGGGTGTATTCCAAACAATGCCTTAGGTCATCCCTAGTCTCAATATTCACAACTCTATATCATTCATACTAGCATGCTCATTTCCCTGTATTCTTTATATCATTTAGTACATTCAATTGCTTTAATGCCTACTTACTGTGTAATATATTGAAATTACTAGTCTAATATCAAAATTTAAAATCACTTATTCTCATACCAAATTTATTGTAAATACAAGCAACCTATGTACATGCTCATAACAAACCACTTGTATTTCTACAAGCTCAAGCACACAAATGAAAAGAAAAATCAAAGAAAAGTATAAAAATTTAAAACAAATTTTCTATGTTACCCCCCACACTTTAGATAACACATTGTCTTCAATGTGTAGCTCCTAATAAGGTAATTAAAGAAGTTAACCGATTGATCAAGATAGTTCCATAGACTATTGGTGGGGGTTTCTTCCTTTGATTGTTTCAAGCTTGAATTGTTTATGCCTCCTTCATTTTTGGCTCCTACATAGAAAATTAAAACAAAACACAAAACAACTAGTAATATACTATCAATCCTACTCCTACAAGGTTAAATTAAAATCATCCAAAAATTAATACAAATACAAAATATAAATATTCAGTTTTAAGTTTGAATAACCAAACCAAGGCAAATGCCCCATTTCCATTGGAGTTGTTCTTTTTGCCAAATCATATTCTTGATGGTGGGTTGGGCTTTGGATGACTAGCCATTTTGGTGTAGAGTATTGTGGTTGGAATACTACCTTATAGTCTTTGTCTTCTGTTGGTATATCGTGTTCATCCCCCTCACTGTCATCTCATGAAGTAGGCTCTTTTTCTTTAACTCTATAATGTGTGTGATCGAACATATTTGGTGAATAATTTGGAGCTCTCAACCCATTCAGCCAGGCGAATTCTTAGAGAACCGAGCCTGTCTCTTGAATCCATATGATCATTCCATCGAGTTTTTCTTCAGTTCTTCCAAGAACTCTTTTCTAATCTTTTGATTGTTCTTTTAATTTCAGCAATGTTGGAACATCCATATTTTCTTTCATTCTCTGGTTCTAACCGATAATTTGTTTTCTTTGGAGCTCAACATATTACGTGTATAGCGAATCTCCACTTATGCTTCTTGTTGGCTTCATGAATTGTTCATTTTTATCCATTGGAACCTCTATGCTTTTACAAAGTATCATCACGAGATGGGGAAAGAAAATCCCAACCTTCTTGCCACTAATGCAATGCTTCATGTTTAGATGGATCCATTCTCCAATGCGCATTTGCTTTTTCTATAAAATACCATATAAAAAAATACTCGAAATGTATTAACATTAGAACCATTAAGGGCAAGTGTAATTCTGGAGCAAATGAACTATACCCACATTTTAGTTACCGAAAACATTATAGTTTAATTGAAATTAGTTGGTAGTCCAGTATATCGTTAGACGTTCCATTCTCCTCAATTTTTAGTTAAGTATTTTATGATGCCTTCCCTATCTCATTCTTTAAACTCCATGAAATCAATATTTTGTAAATAATCTGATTCATAGTATGTGGCATCATAATATTTGCAAATCTTTTCAGAGAGAATGGTATATATTTTCCTCTCACCTACACTATTTTCCACATTTGTTCATAAGGACGTCTAGTTTCCTTATCTTTAAGAGCGGCATAAAATTCTTGTACAAGTGGAATAACAGCTATTTCCTTTGGAATGACACAGAATTGCTCCCATCTATGATACCGTACAAAGGACCATATTTCATTACAAAGAACCATTGATGATTTGAATCCCCTTTCTTGAATAAATTTTTTTCCTTGAAGTTTAAGGTAGTACTTCTCGGCATTTTGGTTTTGAAATTTTAACGAATTCAAAACCGTCAGCGGTTCTTGCACAATCATCCTTTTAACCTTCCTAGGTGGCATTTTTTTACTATAATCTATGCTAATACGAATGAGATATCAAGCAATATTCCCAATGTAGCAATATAGAGAAAGTTTAGAACCCTTAACCTCAGTGTTGTAGCCTTTGCTACTTTGTTCCCAATCAGTTATATTGATCCTGCATCCACAAATATACCAAATAGCAAAAAAAGGTTTTATAAATTGAAGATTTTAATGAAAATAGGTTTTAAGGATTTAGAGAGTTTTAAGAAGTTTAAGATGTTAAGGAAGGTTAGAATGTGAGATGAGAGGGTTTTAGGATAAAAACTAATGTTTTAAGGGTTAAAAATCGAGTTGCATAATTCGATCAAGTCAACCTTACAGAAAATTGTAGTAATGTCACAACATCCCTGGCAGTTTACCATTGTTGCGACATTGGGGTTCGATGCCGCAACACACTCTAGTCTTTTGGATTCCTGGGTATATTGGGTTCGGTGTCACGACACACAAAGTCTGTGTCACAACATCAAAGTGATTTCCTTAATTACATCAACTCTACCTTTGGTGTTGCAACACGGGCTATCGTGTTGCAACACTGGCTCTGTTTTCACCCAAAATTCCAATTTCTAGAGTGTTATAGTTTCTATGAAACATAAATTTTGTAAAAATTAAACTCTAGACTAAACATTTAGCTAAATATACAATAATTTACAAAAATTTAAGTGTTAATTTAGAAAGTTCAAGTTTTATTGTCAGGTTCATTCGATAGCATCATTATTTCACAAAAGGACAATTCTCTGGTTTTGTTAGTGTTGGTCCATCACCCGTCATGCCATTCCACCTTATTCATCTTATGCTTTTCCTTGCACATCCTTTTTTTACCTGCATAGATTAAAGGAAGTATGTCCCTTGATCTGGGAGGGTTAGAAATAAATAATTCCTTACAATGTTCCCCTGACTTCCTCCTACCTTCCTTGCTCAGTTGGTGACCATAATTAAAAGTTTTAATCTCACCATTAATTTTCATGGTTAATTCATTTTTTCTAAATCAATAGTAAACCTTGAGATAGCTAAGAAAGGTCCACCTAGGAGGATAGGTATTTCACAATCCTCTTCAAAGTTTAGAACTACGAAATCTATCCAGATGATAAAAATGCGCACTTTGACTAACACATCTTCCAGTACTCTTTTCGGATGCACTAAGGATCTGTCGACCAATTGTAGTGTTATATGAGTATTTTTGAGGTCCCTTAACCCTAGTTTTTCAAAAATGGATGAATGCATTAAATTAATACTAGTTCCTAAGTCACATAGAGCTCTATTAAAATGAATGCTCCTTATCTCTATGAGAATAGTAAAATTTCTCGGGTTTTTTAACTTTTGGGGAACTTGTCTTGAAATAATATTACTATAAGAAACGCTTGTATTAACTTGTTCACCTACCTTAATTTTCCTATGACTAGACATAATTTCCTTTAAAAAATTGGCATATTTAGGAACTTTCTCAATTAATTCAATTAAAGACAAGTTAATGTTTAACGGTTTTAAAAAGTTCAGCAAACTTACAAATTTGTCCTCATCCTACTTTTACTTTTCTTCTAGTCTTGAAGGGAATGGTATCTTTGTAATGACAAAATCTTTTTTTTATTTTTCTGGCTTAGCTACTGATGCAATTACCTCATCTGACTTCAGTTCATCTTTAGCCTCTAAGGTCTTTCCAGAAGATTATCGGTATTCTCGTATTTACCTCCTGAGTCGGGTTTTTTGGGCTAGTCAGTACTTTTCAAGATCAAAACACTAATGTTTTCACGTGCTCCTTCCCTTCCCTACGAGGATTATTTTGATGCCACTCATCATGCTAATCAATTAGCTCATTTGATCCTCAAGTTTATTCAATGTTCTTTTTTAGTTGGCGCACTCAGGCTGCACCTGCTTCGCCCATCCTCATTGATTGCTTCTCCTCCTCGATTCTATCCAAACATTGATCACATATTGTATGGTCACTTAGGCTAGCCTATCTTGAGGTTTCTGCAAATAAGGAGGTTGATAGTTAGTGTTTTTAACTTGATTCGAGTTATTACCTCTTCCTTGGTTTCCTTCCCATCTCAGGTTCGGATTATCTCTCCATCCAGGATTGTATGTATTTGAAGAGGGATTTCCACACCTATTTTTGATGTAGTTCACATCCTCAGTAGGATTATTAATATAGTGGAAGAATGGTTTGTCTCATCTATAGATATTCGGTGCACCCTTTTCAACATCTATTTGATTGATTCTGTCCAATAATTGCTAGTACCTGTCATCTTCTTGGACAGCCTTCACGGTAGATGGTCTTTGGCCATATGTATGACATTCAATTGGCCACTGGTAGGAGTTCATTGTCATACTCTCTATTAATTCCTATGCATCCTCGTACGTTCTATTCATCAAGGCTCCTCCTATTACTCCATCTAATCTTAACCTCGAATGCACATCCATCCCATTGTAAAAAGTTTGAAGTCGTAACCAATCAGGTAATCCGTGATGTAGGAACCTTTAAATCAACTTCTTGAAACACTTCCATGCTTCGTAAAGGTTTTCTCCTTCTAAATACTTGAACATCAAAATTTCTCTTCTTAACTTGACCGTTTTACTAATGGGGAAGAAATTTTTTAGGAATTTTCTTGCGAGTTCGTCCCATGTCGTGATTGATCTTGGTGACTACAAATCTAGCCAAGAAAAGGTATTATCAATTAATGAAAAGGGGAACAATCGAAGATGAATAGTGCCATCAGTGACCACATTGTATTTGAAGGAATCATAAACCTGGAAGAACAATTTTAAATGTTGACTCAGATCCTCTATCATTGTTCCATGTGAGGCATATGGCCTGTTCACACGGGTGTGTGACCTTTTAAAAGCTAAAAATTCTTTTATAAGTTCTGAAATTTTATATGATATCAATTTGGTTTCGAATGTATGTTTAAGCATTGTACACTAAATTTTATGTAAATATTGATTGTGATTGAATGACGTTTACTATATTGAGATTATATGTGATGTTCAGTTGTTTTGAACTGTGTTATGAGTATAGTAATACCTGTTAACCTATTCTGGTGACGGATACGGGTTAGGGGTGTTACATTCACCCTATACCTATGCAATTTACCCCACACATAAATAAAGAGAGAATCTGGGGAATTTACATGAGCGTAAAACTCTCTTACCACTTTACTCAAAACATCCCCTGGGTGTAGACCAAACCTGCTCTAGTTGTGCTTTTCTACAATCGATGACACTGATTCATCGTACCCCATATTGGGTTCATCCTTCAGCAAAAATCCTTGTTCAAAACAAAATAGCCACTTTAGATTATTAGTGGAATACCTTGTGGCTACAACAATATTGAAGAATATGTTTGGTTGTGGAGTGCCAACACTTGAAGATTCAGCTGCTTTAGAAGTACTTCTTACACTCGCCATAAAGAAAACGTCAGTGAAATAGAAAAATAAAAATAATGGAGTAAAAAAAACAAATAGCAAAGAGGTTGAAGACAAGAGGACTATAAAAATGTAAACTTTGTGAGAAGTTGAAGATGTGGACTAGTTGGAAAAAATAAAAAGGGATAATGATGACAGCTTTTAGGGAATGAGAAATGTGAGAGAGAAGGGTTATGACGTGGAGGAAAGGTTAAAAACTAACAAGACTTTTTGGGGGAAAGATGAAATAACGAAGCCTTACATTGTGGGCCTCATACTTTGGGTTCCCTAACTTTTACTAAATGCATTGTCTAAAAAATCTTTCCTTTGGAATTTCCTAATTGATCAACTTTATTAACACCTTGTCATTCAATTTTTCATGGCATAACATTTCTTTGTAATGTTGCAGCAAACTATTGATCTGCATACATTTTAACAAATTAAGCTTCTTTATCCTACTCCTGTTCATAATAAAAAAATAGAAATGAAATCGCTTTAATAATAATAATAATGGGAAATAAAATGAAAAAACTACTTATTAACTAAAACAAAAATTCAAACATCACGAAGGCTAATGCTTTAGTTGTTATGCTCTATAGAAGCACCCCAATAGTGCTTCAAGTATTGTTTATTAACCTTGAATATAGACCCTATTCTTAGGTCTTTAACAACAACAGCACCATGCAGATACACTTGAATTACTTCAAAAGGTCCTGACCATCGAGATTTCAGCTTACCAAGAAATAATTTGAGCATAGAATTAAACAACAATACCTGCTATCTAGGTTCAAATTACCTTGGTAAAATTCTGGCATTATGTCATCGCTTGGTCTTTTCCTTATACAAATGAGCATTCTCATATGCTTGTGTTCAAAACTCTTCCATTTCATTCAATTCTAGCAATCTCTTGCTGCTAGTAGCAGCCCAATCCATGTTCAGCTTTTTAATCACCCAAAACGCTTTATGCTCAAGTTCAACAAGTAAATGACATGGCTTACCATAAGCAAGTTTAAAAGGTGACATCTCTAGTGGAGTTTTAAATGCAAATAGGTATGCCCATAGAGCTTTATCCAATCTAGTAGACCAGTTCTTTCGGGATGGATTCACCACTTTCTAGAATTTGTATAATTTCTCTATTAGAAATTTCAACTTGGTCATTTGTCTGAGGGTGATATGACATGGCAATTCTATGTTTCACTGTAACTGTCTGATTTTGACCCTAGTCAGAATAGTGGTTTCGAGACCACATATCCGAGTTGGAAAAATATTTTAATATTATTCTACGTGCCTGTTGCATGTGAATGAGCATGTGTGAAAGTCTTGTATGAAAATTTAACTGTTTGTGTACTTAATTTGTAAAAAGGACCTAATCGCATAAAAGGTAAAAGTTATGTGCTAGATGTTAAAAGTGCTTATTTGACTTGGCTTATTAAATGAGAGGTCCTTATGTTGTTATTTGACCATTGGAAGTTTGAATGGACATAAATAACCATTCATTATGTGATTTTATAATGGTTTAATAAAGGTTATAATAGTAAAATGTTTAATAAGTTAATATATGTTAAAATAAAACATGCAAATAGGCATTATATGTTGTTTTTGTGTCAAAAATTGAAGAAAAAAAAAGAAAAAGAGTTTTAGGGTTTGGCCATTGAAAGCTTTGATTGAGGTATGATTTTCGATTGATTTTTGATAATTTCTACGTTTTTGTAATTTTTGCTTAGTGTACTATAAAGCCCATGTCTCAATTTTTGATTTTTTTGATGATTTTGAGTTACGCCATTGATGAAATTATGATCTTTGTGATGTTAGTTGATGATTTATGAAATGTATGTTTTGGGTTAACATATGTTGTCTTTGGATTTTTGATGAAATTGAATAATTTGGGCTAAATTGTGAAAATATTATTTTGAGGGAGTAAAATGTGAAATAAATGAAATTTGTAGACTAGTATGAGTACTAGGAGAATTTGGCTAAGCTTGTGTATATGCAAATTATGTGTATTTTGTGATTTTGTGATTTTGTGAAATAGGGACTAAAGTGTCGAAATGTGAAAATGTGAGGGTTAGTTTGCAAAATGCCCTAATTGTGTGTGTATATGGATTGTTTTGAATGATTTGGTGAATAAAAGGGTTAATTTTGAATACATATAGATCAAGAAAAGAGGAATTCAAATTTAGATCGAGGGAAGTCGAAGATTTTAGAATAAACGTTCAAGTTGACAATTTCGAGTACGAGGTAAGTTTGTATGCATAATATGATATTATAAGTACATGTTGCTATTTTGATTATGCATAGATGTGTAAATGATTGAGCTGGATGTATATGATGATGAATCGAAAGTGTTTGGCACTAAGTGTGCGGTTTAATAAAGCTTCGGCTACAAATGGCACTAAGTGTGCGAGTTGGCATAGCTTTGGCTATATGAGGCACTAAGTGTGCGATATCGACTTAGTTTCGGTTAATTGAGATAGCACTAAGTGTGCAGAAATCAGTCTAGCGTTGGCTAACCTTTAAGCACTAAGTGTGCGAATGTTTAAAGTAGTGGCGATACTTGGAAAGTGTTAAAGTATTCGAACAAGAGGTGAGATTGAAAATGAATGAATATGAAAATGTTCCAGTAAGTATGATACCTATGTGATAGATGACATTATGCTTATAAAGCTCATTGAATTGGTAAGAACTCATGGATTGAGTTGGTATAGATTGGATAAATGAATTCAGAAATCATAAATACTTAAATGTTGATAATTTATGTTTTATATATTGTTGATGATTTTAGTACGAGCTTACTAAGCTTTTGAAAGCTTACTTTGTGTGTATGTTTGAATTGTTTTATAGATATCAAAGCTACCACAAGCTCGGGGACCGTCAAGGATCATCACCATACAATCGAACTCATTTTGGTACATTTGAAAATGTAAATATTTTTAAGTATGGCATGTATAGGCTAGAATGTTTATGTATTTAAGCTTTGATATTATATATGTTATGCCATGAGAGTTGGCTAACAAATGGTATGTTTGTGCTTAGTTTTGGTGATGGTTTGTGATATTAAATTTTGCATGCTTGTATTGATTATATGGCCTTGTATGTGAGGTTTATTTTGAAATATGCCAAGTGGAGAAAATGGTAAGATTAAGCATGAGTTAGAAGGTGCCATAAGTGAACTATGAAAGAAGTATTTTGGCATGTTGTTGTAATAAGATTTTTAATGTGTTTTGGTTTGGATTTGAATAGGTTATTGAATAATGATGATTTATTTATAGTGAAGCATGTTTTGAGCATGGAATTGGCTGAAAATTGTGGCATGAATGTTGTTTAATATTGCCTGTAGGTATGACCCAAAAAGGGGTGGCAAATTGGCTTAAACCCAGCCTGCATTGTACCATACAGTCAGGGAACATGAGCGTGTCATATGGCCGTGGGTTTAAGTCAGTAGATCGCTAAGTATCACACAGTCATAGCACACGGGTGTGTCAGTTGGCCATGGGTGAAAGTCAGTATGTATGCTCTGTTTTGGCACGGCTAAACTACATGGGTGTGTCTACTACCTGTGTGAGGCACACGGCCTGTTCACACGGGTGTGTGACCTTTTAAAAGCTGAAAATTCTTTTATAAGTTCTGAAACTTTTATATGATATCAATTTGGTTTCGAATGTATGTTTAAGCATTGTACACTAAATTTTATGTGAATATTGATTGTGATTGAATAACATTTACTGTATTGAGATTATATTTGATGTTAAGTTGTTTTGAACTGTGTTATGAGTATAGTAATGCCTGTTAACCTATTCCACTGACGGATACGGGTTAGGGGTGTTACATTCACCCCATACATGTCCAACGCATTGGCCATCAGTTTGCAATCAAAATAGGATCCCTTGTCGCTGATAATTTCTCTCAGTGTACCAAATCGTATAAAAATGTTCTTATGCAAAAATTTCAATACCTACTTAGCATCACTAGAAGCTAGGGCTACTGCTTCTACTCACTAGAAACATAGTGTACTACCAAAAGTATGTATAGCTTGCCTACGAATGGTAGAAATGGGCACATAAAGTCTATTCCCCATACATTAAATAGTTGATCCTATAATATACTTTGTAATGGCATTTCCTGTCTCCTAGACACATTTCCTATTCTCTGACAATGGTCACACAACTTATAGAATTCATGAGCATCTTTAAATAAACTTGGCCAATAGAATCTAAACTGGAGTACCTTGGCAGCTATTTTCATCCCTCCAAAATGTCCTCCATAAGGGGCTGAGTGACAATGTTGTAAGAGCCTATGCATCTCGTCCTTAAGGACACACTTCTAAATTATTTCATTTGCACAATGCTTGAATAGGAATGGTTCATCACAATAGTATTGTTTGGCATCATGAAGAAATTTTTGTTTTCTCTGAGTATCGAAGTCAAGTGGCATTACACCACTTACTAAGAAGTTTACTATGTCGGCGTACCAAGGTAATGCCTTGGCATTGAGCAACTATTCATATGGGAATTCTTCATTAATATATTTCTTTCTTTCATCTTCATTCCCTAATTCTATTCTTGACAAATGGTCAGCCACTTGATTCTTGATTCCCTTCCGATCTATAATTTCCAAATCAAACTCTTGTAATAAGAGATCCACCTAATCAGTCTCAACTTGGCATCTTTTCTTCGTACCAAGTACTTGATAGCCAAGTGATCTGTGTAGACTGTACCCTTTGTTCCCACTAAATAAGAAAGAAATTTTTTGAATGCAAAGATCACTACCAGTAATTCCTTCACCATAGTGGTATAATTTAGTTGTGTCTCTGTTAACGTCGTACTAGCATAATATATTGCATGTAGTACCTTGTTTCTCCATTGACCTAAAATTGCTTCCACAACATAATCAGTGGCGTCGCACATGAGTTCAAAAGGTTGAAACATGAAAATATACACACTTTTTCATGCCCTTTTTAACTCAAACTCATGCAATTTCGATAAAATTCTTGTCAAAAAAATATAATTATTATAAAATAATTTAATTAAACTCAAATTATGAACACGTTGAATTTTAATTAATTTTATATCAAATTTTGATTATTTTTTTATTATTTTCGACAGATTTGTCGGCAGACACTGCTAGAAACGCAAAACTGAGAAACAATTTTGAATCATCAAGGCGACTTAATTTTTCAGCCTAATACGGTCCAAATTATGTGTATTAATTCATAATATAATTAATTTTAATTTTAATCAAATTTAATTTGGGTTAAATAAATTGTTGTTAATTAATTATGAAAAGGGGCACAGTTGAGCTGAACCGAGAAAACCGATCCAACTGAGCACTGGGCAGCCCAAAATTGTCCCACGTGCTGACCTAATCAGCTTGCTTGGCTGATTAATTGGATTGCAAAATGGCACTTGAAGATCCTTTAAATTGCATTCAAACCCCTCCACTATTTATGCCTTTCTAGATTTGCCCTTATCTTAAAATAGCATGTTTGAAATCTTCAAACATGCCACATGTGTGGCCGGCCATGGGGGGAGTCTTTGGCTGCTTATTTTGGATATTTTTAGTAGCCTTCTCAACCTATACATACCCCCTTGGCTGCTCACTTAAAACACGTCTCAACCCTTCTCATCTATTCACTTCTCTCTCACTTTTCTCTCTTCATTGTTCTTTATTTTCTTCCCCATTCTCTTGTCGATTTCACCTCTTGAAAAAGAGTCAATCAACCATCATTTGGAGCAGCATTCAAGTGTTCATAGAAGCCTCAGTTTGACAAGAACAAGCGAAGAAAGAGGAGTGGAGAAAATCCCGAAAACCCTATTAAAATTATTTTTGTGTGTTGTGTGCATAATTGTATGCTTGCTTGCTTAAGTTCCAGCCTTGGCTTGTGCAAAATTTTGATTTTTTGGCTTAAACAAACCATGTCTCCTAATAGTGAGATTTTTAAATAAACGTGGGAAGGATGTGTCATAAAAAGGCTATTGGTCCAAGGGATAATGGCGTGTTACTATTGCTTGGGGACTGGAGTTCGAGTCCTACTACGCACAAGGAGTGTTTTTTTTTTGCTGTTGTGCTGTGTAAGAGGTTGAATGTTAGTGGGATACTCATGTTCATGGACGGTTGAGAGATTTGAGGAGGGGATCGTGGAGAAGATTAAGGAGTTGTGGGGAGTGTAGAAGTGTTGTGCTGTGAAGGGGAGTCCCTGTTTTGCCAAATCTATTTTTAGCTCAATTAAGCCCTTGGTGTCGAATTCTCACCTTTTGGTTTTTGGTTGTTTTGTATCTTCCTTCTATGGGACAAATTAGTAGAAGTGAGCATTTTGGAATTTCTTCTTTTTGCTCTGTTCGGGTTGTTCTCTAAAGGTTTGGTTGGTTGATTGCCTCTGCTTCTCTCCCCTCTCGTAATTTAAACTCATTGGCCAAATATCTTTACTTTGGGGTTGTAGTCGACTCATTTCTTCCTCTCTCTATTCCTTCCCTTTTCATTTTTAGTACCTTGGTCGAATATCCATCTTACTCTTCTATTCTGCTTTCGGTTGGGTTAGGCGCACGGTTCACTTCTCCCACTCTAGTACTCTTGTATTGGCCGAATAATGTTGGGTAAGCCTCAGTTTCACTCGTTTCCCTTTTGGTTTGTCTCACATTGTTGATCCATCTTTTAACTTTTTCTCTTCTTGCCAACTATCTCCTCTACCTTTCAGATCAATCCTTATTCGTGCTTCTGTATGCGTTACTTCATTAATCTATACTCTGTTCGGTTTTTTTGGTAAGTATGGTATGGTTGTGATGTTGTTATGCTTCTAATGCGAGTCTTAGATAGAAATGTGGTATTTTTGTGTAGGTGGTGATCGAAGTTGATTGACATTGTTGGCTTTTGGGTAAGAAGATTATGATTGTTTTGGAACTCCGTTAGTTTCCAATTGAAACATAGGTTAAGTAACTGACTAGTTATCACATTACTTGTTCTTCAGGAATAAGAGTGTAACTCCAAACCGTATCAGGTGTGTGTAATCACGTTGCTATTAGCATAGATTGGCAAAAAGCCAAAAAGCTGAAAAGTGGGTCGTCGACACCACACTACCATATGGCCGCCCGTGTGGCAGGCCGAGTAGTATAATGAGGCCATGTGGTTGACGAAGTGGCCCTGAGCGATTTCATGGGCCAAAACGGTATTGGGCCATTTTGGGCCGAATTGGGCTGTGTGGGGCCAATGGGCCTATGGACCCCACACGAAAAAATCATACAAGTTGTGGTAAATTGTGGGCCTGGTTGCGTAAACTACGCGGCTAAGGACATTTCTTGGCTATATGGACCATACGAGAGTATGGGCTCGGAATATGGGCTGTAGGCCCATTATCACTAATTGAATGTGAAGGTTGCACGGGTCACCTAAGACGACTGTGGACCTACTGTTGGGTCGGTAAGTATACTTGACCCTATACTAATGAGATGACCATTATACCTCTGTGAGGTAAATTAACTGAAATACCTCTTTATTATATATGACTATTTTTGACCATGACTTTTCTACATACACGTATGATATTATGTTGCATTACATGGGGTGGGATATATGATTTTGGACGAAGTGTACTGAAAGGCTACAAGCCTATTACTGGCAGTTCTGCTACAAATACTATTTTAGTACAAAATCCAGTATGACTTGGTGTGTAGGGTTGGGTGGGTCGATTATATCCCCACATGGTGTGTAGGGCTGGTACGGAGATGGTGTGTAACGATTGGATTGGGTAGGTTTCTTTGTTTGTATATTGTACTGAAATGGGCTCAGGCCCAGACTAATATTGTTACTGAAAAAGGGGCTAAGGCCCTAACTGGAACTAAAGGGCTTAGGCCCAGATTGCATTTACTCTGATTGATAACTATCGTGGGATTTCACACACTGAGTTTTCATAAACTAGCCCATTTGTTATCTGTGCAGGAAATCCCCAGGCTTAGACAGGTCCAGGCGGCAGAAGACTCAAAGGTGTCCACTTGACATAGTTATTTTATTATATACTATGATTAAGATTTTATTTTATTTTATTTTGGGTTTTCACATTGTAATAAGGCCTCTTTAAATTTCTTTATTTTAATTTGGGCATTTATTTACTTTATTTATTTTACCTGTTAGTAATAGGACGCGGATTTTCAAGAAAGTACAAACAAATGTTTTCTGAAAACACCACGTTTACGTAACAAACACTGTTTTAAAATTTAACAACTAGTATTATTAATATTTGCGTAAACAACTTGAGTTTTCGCAATGAACTAGACATCATAACCATTTGTTAAGAACCTAAAGAAGTTTTTATGAACAACGGGTTGTCATCAGTTTATATTTTGAGAAAACAATCCAATTTGACATCAGAGATTTGGCCATAACGTCTAGGCCAGGTTTAGAGTGTTACAAAACTAGTCAAGCCATGGAGAAACACTGGATTTGATTCTTGTTCCCTATCCTTTTAATTTTGTTGTTGTTATCATGAACATGTTTATGAATTTGTGATGCTGATATGTTTAAGTTAATTAATATGGCTTAAATTTAATTTGTGTTAGGTTGATTTCATTTTGACTACTTAATTTATTAAAATTGTGTTTGTGTTATTATAGGCCTCGTTAAGATGTTTGATTAAGTAAAACCATGACTTAGGCCTCGTTAAGATGTTTGATTAAGTAAAACAATGACTAAGTTATTCTTACATTACAATTGTAAGGTAACTAATGAATTAATTATTTAAACAGAAATGAAATTGTAATTAATTAACACAATATTTAATCAATGCATGTTTAATCATCTAAGGTAGCTAAGAGTTAAATTAGCAACGGTATCTAGGGATTCATTAGCCTTGCATAACTTGCAAGATTATCGTGATTAAATTGTTTCAAGGTAGAAATACATTGTTACCTCACGTGATTTTTTATGTGCTTATGAGATTGAATTAATTGTTTGAATTGGCATAAAGATATTGTAACACCCTTAACTCGTATCCGTCGCCAGATTAGGGTTACAAGGTATTACCAATCAAAGCACAAATCCAAAAATTCACATGAGTGTACTTGTATAAACTTTTAAGAACAATTTTTTTTATTAACATCAATAGTTGATGTGATTACTAATATCACATAACTGAATATACTTTTAATCGCATATTGTATTCTATACACAAATGGAATATACAAAATCTATTACATATAGTCACTTAAATAAAGTCATATCATAGTCGGCATTCATTAATTAACAAGTTGGACACTTATACTTCACATAAAAATACATATTATTTTCATGAGTTACCATTGCATATATTCAGTGCATTTAGCCGAATGCAAGTTTAATTAAGAGAATTACTCACTTACAATTTAATTCAATCATTTTACAAATTTACGCACTGCATGTAAATCTCGAATTAGGGCCTAATCGAAATAGTAGTCTTGGGACCACAAATCTGAGATAGAAATAATTATTTTATTATCATTTTAAGGTCTATCGCATGATTTCATGATTGTGTGAAAATTTCGTTTAGAAATTTTATCGATAGAGGGTACAATTTGAGATTTAAGACTAAATTGCAAAAGTTGTAAAATGTGTGTTCTAGTTCAAAGGTACTAAGTACTTGTGAGTAATGGGTTTTTAAACTGGAGGTCCTTGGATAGTAATTAGACCATTATACTTGTTTGGACAAAAATACCTAAAGGAAGATAAAACACTATAGTTTTTAATTAAGGGCATTTTGGTCATTTAGGTATTAAAATGAATTAAAAACAAAATTAAAAGCCATTTTTTGTCCATCTTCAACCCCTTGGCCGAATTTCACATGAGTAAGACATAGCTAGAGTTTTTCAAGCTTCCAAGCTCGATTGTAAGTCCATTTTAGCCCCGTTTTTAATGTTCTTTACGTTTTTGGAATCCCGGTAACTTGATTAAGCTTATTCTAGCAATAATTTAACCTAGGGTCTATATTTGGAAAAATACCCATAGGTGAAATGTGTTTATTTTTATGTTTTATGGTAGAATATGAAGCTTGAAATTGTGTTAAACAACTTTTGCTAAGCGATTTTACATGAAAAAGAGTGAAACGACATAATCGGTAAAAATACCTAATGTTCATAAGTACATGTTAGAGTGAGAGTTTGATGTTACCATAGAAGGAAAAAATGATCAGCGTGTCATAAAACATAAGAAAATAGGATGAAGTTTAATTTCCGAACCTTGGGGAAAAAGTGTAAATATGTAAAAGTTTAGGGGCAAAAATGTAATTTTGCCAAAATTTGAGTCAAGGACTGTTTTAATAAATGTGAGTATTAAATAAGCTAAGTTTTTAATTTTAGATCAAGAGAAACAAGATTTGAGTCGTGATCGAGGGAAAAATAAAGTTTACGAGAAGTAGGCTCGATTTTTAACATTTTGTACCGAGGTAAGTTCAGGTGTAAATGTAGTAACATAATTTTCATTTTAAGTAATTTAATGTTATTTATATGATATAATGATTATTATCATGAAATATTATGCTTTGTGGATTATTATTTAGTAATATGAAAATTATGTGAGCTACTTGATAAATATGAAATGCTATCAAGTATCAGTTCCAACATTCCGTGGAAGACAGCAAAGATGTGTGATTGAGAAAAATCCCGTTTGAACCTTGGGAATAGATTACGATACAAGTGACATGTCACTAGGATACTTGAGTTCCAAACTTGTTGAGTTGAGTCCGAGTTCGTGAGATGTAACTAGGCATCCGAACTCGTTGAGTTAAGTTCGAGTTCACTTATCAATGCAAATGCCCGAGCTCATTGAGTTGAGTCCGAGTTCGCTTATGGGCAGGTTACATGGTAGCTTGGCTACATAATTTTCGTAGGCTATTGAGTTTGTCTAGCTGCGGGTATGGCACTTATGTGCATGCAATCTGTGTATCCAAATTGTATTCCGATGTGTTCAACGGGTGAATCTTAAGTGAATAAGGAGAATACTTAAGACGGAGGTGACATGTTGGTAAGTGTGGTGAATGAGAAAATTTGGAAAGGTATGCGCTTAAACCCTCAGGTTGAGAACTAGGTATGATGAAATCGTGGTAAGATAGTAAATGCAAATGTAACATGAATGTCTTGGTGATATTTATACAAATGATGTTTTTTGTTGGATTGCATGATTATGTTACTTGCTATTTACATGTGAACTTACTAAGAATTTATGCTTACTCCCTCCTTTCCATTCTTTGTAGTTTTGACAAGCCAGCTCGAAAATTGGGAATGGTCGGAGGCTCGCTCACACTATACGTGGACCATTTTGGTATAGTGGCTTGTATATTTTGAGTATGGCATGTATAGCATTATAATCATTTGTGTATATGATCTTATGATATGGCTATTGGGTGGTAAGGAAATGTTTGGTAATGATTAGCCATTGGAATGGCTAATCAAGATCATATTTGGTGTTATGTATACTTAATCTGCTATTTAATCCATGGAAATTCATAAAAAGGTGAAATTTGCTGTAAAACAGTATCATACAATAGAAATGACGCGAGTTTGAAAAATCACTAAAAATAGTAGAGACATAATTACATAATGAATAAAATATAAAATTGAAGCTTATTGAGTCTATTTGCATATGGAAGAAACAAAACAGGTAAATGAGTTGTATTTTATGAGAAATTTGAGTTTTGGTGGAATAGGTTCAAAGCGATTTCTGAATCCCCTGTTCTGACTTTAGAAATTCAGTAAAAATTGTACAAAAATAATTAGGAGTCATAATTTATATGTAGATTCCTTATTGAGTCTAATTTTAAGAGAGATAAAAATCATAGTCATCTAAATTCTGTACAAAGAGAAAAGTGATTCATAGTGAACAAAGGTCAGAGTAGTCGAACACTGAAACAGGGGAAACTTTAACTAATAAACTGTACTAATTTGACCAACTAAAAATTTTGGAAAAAAATTAGTAAATATATATATGAGTCTAGTTTCAGAGAAAATTTACGGATTTTAATTTCAAGCTTCGTAACTCAAGATATGATTTTTTTAGCGACTGTGATACAGATGGACAGTTTATTACGAAAGGTGAAATAAATCGTTTGAAATTGTTTAAGTGATAATTTAAGTCTGTTAATGCCTCGTGCTCGACTCCGGCGATGGTCTCGGGTAAGGGGGTGTTACACTTCAAACATTCAAATCAACATGCATATTATATAATATAATAATAACAACATTTAACAAGCCATGACCGAATGCAAATTTGCTAAAATTTACCTACTTTAATCACATTTGCGACCCATAATGTAATATAATTTAATAAATCCTAACAACATATACAAGTTATCATTATTTGGTCCATTCGTTATATAACTATCACAACCAAATTTAAACAATTAAAACCCATTCAAATACATGCATGCATATGATGATTGTTACATTTCGGTACTAGGCTGAAACTAGTTTACTATTCCGAAGTACCAAACATAGCATATAACACATATCCTAATATCAACTCTAACCACCCTGAAACATAGCCGATTATTCTTTAAAACCTATTCAAAACACATCTCATACATGTTGTGTAATAGTCATACCAAACAAACTTATCTCAAGTTCGAATATAACCAAGTAAATATTAATGCTATACCACATATTAATACCTTACTAGCATGTCAACCGAATTTTTCATACATACTTTATTTTATCATGAATCACATTTAAAACAACCATACATACCTAAGAATATATGTATATATATATTACGACCAATATATTCATACCTCATCCATGTCATTAATTAATTTCCATGATCAAACACATGTCACTACTCAACCATTTCCAAAACATATATCATATATCACCTATGCCATGCATTCACAACACATAGCATCATCACCAAAAAGTTTAGACCATGATCAAACATAATCAAAACGAAACTTAGAAGTAAAGCCATTTTTGCATGGCTTTGGTTATACATAATCAAAGTATAACATTTCAAAACATATTCCAGCCTATACATGCCATAGTTCTAGTTCAACTATTTAAATACCGAAGCGGTAGATAGTGTGATGAACATTGCTGACGATCCCTGAGCTTGTAACTTGAATCCAAAATCTATAAAACATAAGCAAATATACACACAGTAAGCTATTATAGCTTAGTAAGTTATAAGCAAATAAACCACCAATTGATATTATCAACTTAATTAAACTAAACCATAATATAGTATAGTTATTACATTTAATTGCAATTACCATGTCTAATAAATAATGCGTTTTTCATACATAGTCACCACCTTGGCCGACTGTTGATATAATCCAAATAATTATTTATCATACAACCTTGAAGCCAAAATGTCAATATATATATATATCGAAAATAGATACACTTATATACATGAGCTCAAAATCATAATATAATATCTTGTATATATATTATCTACATGGTCGAATATGCATGATCTTGTATATACTTATTCAAAAACCAATTCCATGATATTCATATCATTCATTCATAAGACCAAACATATAAATCATGGTCACATAAATCCTTTATTTTCATCACAAATGGTTTAAAACAAATAACCAAATTACTTTCTTACCTTATTTTAGTTAGGTAGCTAACTAATTCATACCTGGTTGTTTTAACTCATTTTACACTTTCGATCGCAACCTACCGATGCCTGATGAACCATTCAGAATTGGATAGGACACTCAGATAATCACATATATCGTACAATGCCAACGTCCTAGACGTGGTCTTACATGTAATCACATATCGATGCCACTATCCTAGACAGGGTCTTACTCACACAAGTATATCGAAATCCTATGTAATGACATATGTATCCTAGCTATTCCTAAGGCTCATACGGGGCTTTCGGACGTTGTAACTCGGTCAAAACAAATTCACGAATATAGATACCAAGCTTTTATTCATTCGGCATTTGCAGTTATAAATTCACAAATTTTATTTCGGCACATAATATTTTTATTTATTTAAAATTAAGTACGTCTATTGCTTATAAACTTACGCCGGATGATGTAAAACGAAACGGGACAGCTAGTCGACAACTTTCGCTTTCCCCCGATCCAAATCTGATTTTTTGGTTCTTGATCTAAACATATTCAAATTAAGCTCATTCAAACATATTTTCATTCAATTTAGTCCAAAAACACATAAATGGGAAAATTACCATTTTACCCCTGACATTTACATTTTTTACAATTTAGTCTATTGCACAAAACACAAAATATACGAAATTTCAACACACCCATGTTGGGCCGAATTTTATCCATACTCATACAATTCCATATATTTAATTTATTTTACATTTTAGTCCCTCAAATTATTATTTTTGCAATTTAGTCCTATTTACTCAAAATCATCAAAAAATCCAATACAAAACATGTTAATCTAAAACATACCTTTCATATTTCATCATCAAACAACAAAAATCACAAGCTCTCAACAATGGCATAACTCAAAATATTCGCCAAAATCAAAAATTTAAGCATGGCTTTTGTAGTACTTGAAGTAATGATCTCAAAAACGTAAAAATTATCAAAAACTGAGCTAGAACTTACCTTGAATCAAGTTGAGAAAGATGGCCGAACCTAGCTTCTCTTATTTCTTTTCTTTTATTTCTATTTTCGGTGGATGAACATAATAAAATGATAGCTTATTTAATCTTATGTTTTATTATAACCATTCTATTACATAATTTACCTTTTTAACCTTGTTTAATTTCATTCATACTTCTCCTTCCTATGGCCGAATGTGTCCATGCAAACATCCAAGGGTATAATTGCATTATAAACATCCCACATTAAAAGAACAACTACTATTTGTCCCTTTTACTACTGACCTTCAAATTTTCATTTTACGCGATTAAGTCCTTTTATTTAATCGGGAAGGTAAACGACAAAATTAAATCACAAAAATTTCACAGATATAAATTCACACAAAATAGACACAGAAAATAATTTTTAAATATTTTTCTACTCGGATTCGTGGTCCAAAAACCACCATTCCGATCATGGTCTAAATCAGGTTGTTACAACTTTCCCCCCTTAGGGATTTTCGTCCCTGAAAATCTTACCAGTGAATAGGTTCGGATAACGTTCTCTCATTGCATCCTCAGGCTCCCACATTGCTTCCTCAACTCCGTGTTTATGCCACAATACTTTAACAAACGAAATCTTCTTATTTCGCAACTCTTTAATCTCATAAGCCAGAATAATAATCGGTTCTTCTTCGTACGTCATATCGGGCTTAATCTCAACTTTAGATGGACTAATCACATGTGAAGGATCAGATCAATATCTACAAAGCATTGAAACATGGAATACATTGTGGATCTTTTCTAACTCAGGTGGCAACAATAGTCTGTAAGCAACCGAGCCAATGCGTTCTATAATCTCATACGGTCTAATAAACCTCAGACTCAATTTTCCTTTATGACCAAATCTGAGTATTTTCTTTCAGGTGAGACTTTCAAGAAGAATTTATCTCTGATCTAAAACTCTATATCTTTATGTTTCAAGTCCCCATATGATTTCTGACAATTTGATGCTGCTTTCAAACTTTCACAGATCACTTACACTTTTTGTTCAGTTTCTCTGATCAAATCGACCTCGTGTATCTTATTTTCGCTGAGCTTAGTCTAATACAATGGTGTACGACATTTACGACCATACAGAGCCTCGTAAGGTACCATTTTGATACTCGATTGAAAGCTGTTATTATACGTTAATTCAATCAGAGGTAGGTATCATTCCCACGTACCTTCAAACTCGAGAATGCAACATCTCAATATATCTTCAAGTATCTGAATGATTCACTCAGACTAACCATTTCTTTACGGATGGAAAGCAGTGCTAAAATGTAATTTTGTACGTAGTGCATCTTGCAGTTTTTTCCAAAACCGCGATGTAAACCTTAGATCTCTAACGAAAACAATAGATATCGGTACACCATGTAATTTCACAATCTGAGAAACATACAATTCAGCCAGCTTATCAAGCGAGTAGTCTATACGTATCGGAACAAAGTGAGCGAATTTAGTCAATCTATCCACAACTACCCAGGTTGCATCTTTCTTGCTCGGTGTCAACGTTAAACTAGATACAAAATCCATAGTAACTCTATCCCATTTCCACTCAGGTATCATGATCGGCTGAAGTAATCTAGAAGGTACCTGATGTTCGGCTTTTACTTGTTGACAAATTAAGCATTTCGAAACAAAATCAAAGATCTCTCATTTCATACCATGCCACCAGTAAAGTTGTTTCAGATCGTTATACATCTTGAACAAATAACCGACTGCTGTGAGCTTTATTCAAAATCATTTGAATCAACTCTGAATTCCTCGGAATGCATACTCGGTTTCTGAACCTCAAACAACCCTTAGCATCAACTCTGAATTCTGAATCAGCATCTGCATCACACTAAGCTCGTTTTGCTAACAATTCATTATCAACCTTCTGGGCATCATAAATTTGTTGACCAAATAGCGATCTTGCTTTCAATTCAGCTATTAGCGAACCATCATCAGACATAGCCATATGTGCATTCATTGTACGCAAAGCAAACAATGATTTTTAGCTTAGAGCATCAGCAACAACATTGACCTTTCCCAGGTAATAGTCAATCACAAGCTTATAGTCTTTTAGTAATTCCAACCATCAACGTTGTCTCAAATATAGATCTTTCTGATTCATCAAGTATTTCAAGCTTTTGTGATCAGAAAAACATGACATTTCTCACCGAACAAATAGTGGCACCATATCTTCAATGCAAACACAATAGCTGCCAATTCTAAGTCGTGTGTCGGATAGTTCCTTTCATGTGGCTTTAACTATCTCGAGGCATAAGCTATAACTCTGCCTTCCTACATTAAAACACAACCCAAGCCATTTAAAGATGCATCATTATATATAATAAATTCTTTACCCAATTCTGGATGAACTAGTACTGGAGCTTTGGTCAAAAGGGCTTTCAACTGATCAAAACTTTTCTGGCACTTTTCTGACCACTGAAATTTAACATCTTTCTATAATAGCTTCGTCATCAAGGCTACAATCATAGAGAAACCTTTCACGAACTGTCTATAATAACCAGCAAGTCCTAGAAAGCTTCGGACTTCAGAAACATTCGTCGGAGGTTTCCAATCAAGTATAGCTAAAAATTTACTCGGGTTAACCCGAATACCCGATGCTGACATAACATGGCCCAAAAAACTGACTTTGCTTAACCAGAACTCACATTTACTGAACTTCGCATACAACTATTTATCTCATAAAGTATGTAACACCAGTATCAGATGTTCGGCATGTTCGATTTCTTCACGGGAGTCGAATCAAAATGTCATCTATGAACACAACTACAAATCGATCCAAATACTGTCTGAAGATCTGATTCATCAAATCCATAAAAACAACAGGTGCATTAGTAAGTCTAAAAGGCATAACCAAAAACTCATAGTGTTTGTACCTCATTCGGAAAGCAGTCTTTGGCACATCGGAGTCTTTAACTCGCAACTGATAGTAACCTGATCTCAAGTCTATCTTAGAAAACACTGTGGCCCCCTTCATTTGATCAAACAAATCATCAATTCATGGCAATGGATACTTATTCTTTATAGTCACCTTATTGAGCTGTCTATAGTCGATGCACATTCTCATAGTTCCTTCTTTCTTTTTCACAAACAACACTGGTGCGCCCCAAGGAGAAAAATTCAGCTGCGCGAAACCTCTATCTGTAAACTCTTGCAACTGAGCTTTCAATTCTTTTAATTTAGTAGGTGCCATTCTATACGGAGCTATAGATATCGGAGTCATCCTAGACATTAACTCAATACCAAACTCTACCTCCCGAATAGGTGGCAAACCCGGTAATTCTTCAGGAAACACATCCTGATACTCGCACACAACAGGTACTGATTCAATATTTTTTCGGTCACTTTACTGCAAAGCACATATACAAAGTAAGCTTCGCAGCCTTTTCTTACATATTTCTGAGCTAACATCAAAGAAATCACCGCTGGTAACCCATTCAAATCATTAGATTCAATCCGAATAATCTCATCAATAGTCTGTCTCTTGCAGTTTACAACAGCATCAAGCAAAGTCAACCAATCCATACCCAAAATTATGTCAAACTCATCAAATGGAAACAACATCAAGTCAGCCGGAAAGCAAGAATCTCGAATTATCAAGGGACAATTCTTACACACTTTGTCAACCATGACACACCGGCCCAAGGGGTTTAACACTCTAATCATAAACTCAGTAGACTCAACAGGTAAAGTCTTACTGAATGCTAAAGCCTCACACACATTAGAATGAGTCAAACCAAGACCAATCAATGCAATTACATTAGTATCATAGAGAGTGAATGTACTAGTAATGGCATCTGGGGATGAAGCCTCCTCACGTGTGCGAATAGTGTAGGCTCTGGTAGGTGCACGAGCCTCAAATCTGATTGTTGTATCTTTAGTCCCTCTCTGACTACCTCTCGCATTACCCGTATTTCTGGGTGGTCTACCCTGAGATGCAATATTACCCGATCTCGTATTCTGCACTGGATTTTCTTCAGCTAACACTGGGCAATAATGTATATAATATCGTTTGCCGTAATGTTTACACTCAAGTTGATTTGATCTGACATTACCCACACTAGCTACTGAGGTCGCTCTTGAGCTCGTAGGTGGTCTACTCTGATCCCATCTAGAACAAACCGAAATGGCTTTAGAATGGCTGAAATCATCTCGAAATTTCTTTGGTGCCGATTGGAATGACTTATCGGATGTTCCTTTACGTGCATCTCTAGATTCAAAGTCAGCTTTTCTTTTCACTTTCCCGAGCTCTTCAGCTTTGCAGGCTCGCTCAACTAGTACTACGAACTCTTTTATCTCAAGTATGCCAACTAATAGTTTAATGTTTTCATTTAGTCTATCTTCAAATCTTTTATACATTATGGCTTCGGTAGAAACACACTCTAGGGCATACTGACTGAGTCTCACAAATTTCTATTCATACTCATCACAGCCATACGACCCTACTTCAACTCTAGAAATTCCTTGTGCTTCTGGTCGATAAATCTCTGGCTGATATATTTCTTACGGAACTCAATTTGGAAGAACTCCCAGGTCACCTGCTCTTTCGAAACCATTAATACTAAGGTATTCCACCAGTGATATACTGTGTCTCGAAGCAAATATATAGCACATTTCAAACATTCATCCGGGGTACAGGATAGCTTATCAAACACACGGATAGTATTATCAAGCCAGAACTCGGCCCACTCAGCATCATCATCATCAGTAGCTTTAAACTCTTCAGCCCCATGTTTTCTGATTTTATCAACGGGTTGCTTATACATTCTCAACAGATCACTTACTTGAGGTAAAGTAGGCATTGAAGATGGATTAGTTAGGGGTAGAGGTTGTTGTGCAGTCGAGTTAGTCCGGATATATTGTGTAACACCCCTATCCCGTAACCGTCGCTGGAATAGGTAAGGGGCATTACCGGACTTGTAACTCATGTCAGAACAGTAAAATTTTGAACTTTTTCTTGAAATAAAGATCATTCATTTAAATAAGTACTAAGCACAGCCAGGGATAAAATTTAAACTTCTCTAAGTAAACATTCAAAAGATGCCATTTTTGCATGGCTTATATACATTAACCAAAAATATTCTTCCGCCACTAGTCTATTCTATACATGCCATAAGATAATCCAAAACGTAGCAGTACCAAACAATGGATAGTGATAGTGTGACTAGTTGCTGATGATCCCCGAGCCTGTAGCTTTCAAATGAGATCTATAAAATAGAGAAAACAAAGTAAACGGAGTAAGCATTACAATGCTTAGTAAGTTTTAAGCAGTGACAACAGATAACAATCAAATTATAACATAGTTGTTCATATTTTTATTTCACTCTTCCTTCGGGCATACCATCCCTTTACCGAATATGCACATCTCATCATATACAATAGGCAGATAAACTTTCACATAAAAGTGAGCTCATGTGACATAGATATATTGTATGATTTCACATATCCTCTCACACTGATCCGAAGCCACATAATCATAGGAATAGTCTCATAGATTGCTCTCATATGCATCACATCACTACCTTATGATTTAGTTCAAATCAAGCTCACATATAAACTTGGAGTACATACCTGTTTAACCTTTCGCATTGAATATATTTATATGCAATTCTTATTACGAAGTCTTATAGCTCTAACCTCTACTCGGATTATCGGCGAGACCTTTAGCTCAGACGAAATCTCCATATGAAGTTATCGGGTCTTACCCGGACAAAATCTCCACACGTAGTCATCGGGTCTTACCCGGACATAATCTCCACACGTAGTCATCGGGTCTTACCCGGAATATATTTCCAAGTTTCATGTACATTTAATCACATGTTACAACATTCACATCGACTGTCATATTTGTAATTCATTTGCCTCATCCAAAAATCTAATAATACACACCTTTCACCGTTTGTCATTTGGCCACAATATATATATACACATCTCGTACATATCTCACATTAGCCATTTGGCTTTACCACATATCCATCTCATACACGTTTCGCATTAGCCATTCGGCCTTACCACATATATTCATGTTCACATTCATCACATTGGCCATTCGGCCTTATCTCATATATGCATGTTCACATTCATCACATTGGCCATTCGGCCTTATCACACATACACATGTTCACATTCATCACATTGGCCATTCGGCCTTATCACACATACGCATGTTCACATTCATCACATTGGCCATTCGGCCTTATCACGCATATATATATACAGGTTCACATTCATCACATTGGCCATTCGGCCTTATCACACATACGCATGTTCACATTCATCACATTGGCCATTCGGCCTTATCACACATATATATACGGGTTCACATTCATCACATTGGCCATTCGGCCTTATCACACATACGCATGTTCACATTCATCACATTGGCCATTCGGCCTTATCACACATATATATACGGGTTCACATTCATCACATTGGCCATTCGGCCTTATCACACATACGCATGTTCACATCCATCACATAAAATCCTAAATCAAAAGATAAATTTTCATGTATTCACATCACAATTATCCAAATATACTTCACATACCACATATACTTTCACGTATACACACTGTCTTGGCTGAATCTACATCTATCATTTTCCAATATCACAATTTAGAATTCACTTATGGGTTGAATCAATAGCTTATGAGCAACTAAAACAAGTTTATCAAGGTTTACAACATAATCTCAAATTCAGCACAAGCTGTTTTTCCTGAGCAATAGTCACTAAATTATTTATAACTGGAGCTACAAAACTCCAAATCACTTTCCGTTAATTTTTCCTGAATATAGACTCGTATATCTTTCATCCATAAAATTTCCAGAATTTTAGGTTTGGCCAATCAATACCAGATTTTTCTTAAAATTTCCCCTATTTCACTGTTTGACTAATCTGACCACTCTTCACTACGAATCAAATTTCTCATTTTACAGAATTCAAAATGTGTTGTATTTGATTTCATTTGAAACTAGACTCATTAAGGAGTCTAAGCATATAAATTTTTATCTTATAACCATTTTTGTACAATTTATAATGATTTTCTAAAAACTGAATAGGGGATTTCGGAGTCATTCTGACACCGTCTCACACAACTTTAAATATCTCTTTATAGGAAATTTCTTTGCTCACAAGGTCTCTTTTATAAGAAACTAGACTAATTAAACCATGATTACATATTTTATGCAGCCTATAATTCCACACCAACAATTTATAGTGATTTTCTAAAATCACGTTACTGCTGCTGTCCAAAGCAAATTATTACAATTTGCTCTTAAATTTCCAAGTCCAAACACTTATGAACTTACCATTTGAGTTTAAGACATATCATGGCCACATCATATCTTATTAAATCAACTCATTATGTCCTATTATGATTGAATTTACTCAACGTTTAATCACTTAAAACTTACCTCGGATGTTTTTCGAACGATTTCGGCGGCTATTCGATCACTTTTTCCTTTCCTTTATCCAACTTTGGTCCTCTAAGCTCTTGAGCCAATTCAAACAAATTTAACTTATTAAAGTCTCATTATGCTAGCTTATGGCCGAATATGACAATGAATTTGATAGGTCATATGGCCACCTTTAGCTCAAATACAAAATGGTCATACGCATTTTTAATCACATTAAGCAATTTAGTACAATTAATCAAACATTTCCTCATGTGCACCTTTATGACCAAATACGCACATCATTAACCTAATATCAATTAACTAAGCACTTAACAAATTCTCCTTGAGCCATTGTCTAAGTCAAGATAGGATCATCATTATGCTTACCTATAGCCGAATGTACAACATCAATCTATGCATTCATTCGTGTGGCCGAACATGCATGTCTATGTTGAGGCCGATTGCATACTTAATACATTCTACAAGTATGGTCACTTGTATTGACCAAATACCATTTTGTTTCAAGTTCAAAACTTGGCTAATACACATATATGCACTATTAAAACATCCTCTCCATTCCATCAATTCAACACATGCATTACTCATTAATATACAAAATTATATTCGGCCTTAGCACACCTCTTGCTGGCCGAATTTTTTCTCCATCTAGCAACATTTTATGTACTATGCCGAACCAAAAAGATCAAACACCTAGCTTAATCATTTCCAAAACACTTAACCGGCCTTTGACCAAGACTTTAAACAAAGTCTATGTTCGGCTATCACACATATGGGCATTATTAGTTCAAAGTTTTAACAAGATTAATTTCTTTGATCTTAACCTAAATGACAACCCCCATTGTTCATCTAGATTTAGCATGAAACAAACACCAACCAAGAAAACAACACCCATGGCCGAGTATCATCTTCATCACATAGCAAGATTTAAACCATAGGCTGGGTAGAACTCAAACTAACATAAAAAATATGCATGAATCTCATGGAACAACATCAAACTTACCTTAACCTAGCTACAAGCATGGCCGAATCTCTTCAACATTTCCTCCTCCTAAACACCAACCAACCGAACATGAAGCAAGAAAATCCTCTTCTTCTTCCTTCCTCAGAATTTTCGGCCAAAAAAATTGTTAAAGGATGGACACTTTTTTTTCTTTGTTTTCATCACTCACGGCAATGGGGGGGACAATCACACACATCCTTTCTTTTCTTTTTTTTGTTTCTCATCCTACTAACACTAATATTTTATTGCCCATGCCCTTTATTTTATTAATCCTTACATAATGCACTACCCCAACATGTTTATGACATGTTTTTAGCCATAACATCTTGTCCACCCATGCTCTTTATTTTATTAATCCTTACATAATGCACTACCCCAACATGTTTATGACATGTTTTTAGCCATAACATCTTGTCCACCCATGCTCATGGCCGGCCACTACATATTAGGGGGGGAAAATTGACATGCAAGTCCTCCCTTTTGATTACATGCACTATTAGGTCCTTGTAGATTAGCCTATCACATTTCAAAAATGTCACCCATAAGTCCTTTTGACTAAATTCACATGCAATTTACTAAATCGAAGCCTAAAACTTTCACACCTTCATAATCACATATTTTAGACAATAAATATCACATTCAAATAATTTGGTGACTCGGTTTAGCGGTCCTGAAACCGCTTTCCGACTAGGGTCACTTTAGAGGTGTCACATATTGAGTAAACCAGTCATTCATCATTTGGCAGAAGGCTTGTCTAGCCTCTCCTTCCTCGTTACTCGAAATCAGTTGAGAATTAGCCAGCGCTGTCCCTTGCACGGGAGCAAGCGCTACACTCTCGACATCATCAACTACAGCTCTAACGGGATCCATTTACTATATGAAAACACAATTTCAAATGTCAAAAGTTATCAAACTATCACAGTATTTAAATTATGGCATGTATAGCTAGACTCACACACGCTACGTTAGTCCTAGAACCGACTAAACTGTAGCTTTGATACCAATCAAATTTGTAACACCTCTAACCCGTATCCGTCGCCAGATTAGGGTTACAAGTATTACCAATCAAAACACAAATCTAAACATTCACATGAGTGCACTTGTATAAACTTTTAAGAACAATTTTTTATTAACATCAATAGTTGATGCTATTACTAATATCACATAACTGAATATACTTTTAGTCGCATACTGTATTCTATACACAAATGGAATATACAAAATCTATTACATATAGTCACTTAAATAAAGTCATATCATATTTGGCATTCATTTAATAACAACTTGGACACTTATGCTTCACATAAAAACACATATTATTTTCATGAGTTACCATTGCACAAATTGCTAGTCATTTGGTTATTATTTAGTGCATTTAGCTAAATGCAAGTTTAATTAAAAGAATTACTCACTTACAACTTAACTCAATCATTTTACAAATTTACGCACTTCAAACATTCAAATCAACATGCATATTATATAATATAATAATAAAAACATTTAACAAGCCATGACCGAATGCAAACTTCCTAAAATTTACCTACTTTAATCACATTTGCAGAACCATAATGTAATATAATTTAATAAATCCTAACAACATATACAAGTTATCATTATTTGGTCCATTTGTTATATAACTATCTCAACCAAATTTAAACAATTAAAACCCATTCAAATGCATGCATGCATGTGATGATTGTTACATTTCGGTACTAGGCTGAAACTAGTTTACTATTCCCAAGTTCCAAACATAGCAAATAACACATATCCTAATATCAACTCTAACCACCCTGAAACATAGCCGATTATTCTTTAAAACCTATTCAAAACACATTTGATGCATGCTGTGTAATAGTCATACCAAACAAACTTATCTCAAGGTCGAATATAACCAAGTAAATATTAATGCTATACCACATATTACTACATTAATAGCATTTCAACCAAATTTTTCATACATACTTTATTTTATCATGAATCACATTTAAAACAACCATACATACCTAAGAATATATGTATATATATATTACGACCAATATATTCATACCCCATCCATGTCATTAATTAATTTCCATGCTCAAACACATGTCACTACTCAACCATTTCCAAAACATATATCATATATCACCTATGTCGTGCATTCACAACACATAGCATCATCACCAAACAGTTTAGACGATGATCAAACATAATCAAAACCAAACTTAGAAGTAAGCCATTTTCGCATGGCTTTAGTTATACATAACCAAAATATAACATTTCAAAACACATTCCAGCCTATACATGCCATAGTTCGAGTTCAACTATTTGAATACCAAAGCGGTAGATAGTGTGATGAACTTTGCTGATGATCCCTGAGCTTGTAACTTGAATTCAAAATCTATAAAACAGAAGCAAATATACACACAGTAAGCTATTATAGCTTAGTAAGTTATAAGCAAATAAACCACCAATTGATATTATCAACTTAATTAAACTAAACCATAATATAGTATAGTTATTACATTTAATTGCAACTACCATGTCTCATAAATAATGCGTTTTTCATACACAGTACCACCATGGCCGAATGTTGATAAAATCCAAATAATTATTTATCATACAACCTTCAGGCCAAAATGTCAATATATATAATATACATACACTTATATACATAAGCTCAAAATCATAATATAACATCTTATATATATGTTATCTACATGGCCGAATATACATGATCTTGTATATACTTATTCAAAAACCAGTTCCATGATATTCATATCATTCATTCATAAGCCTAAAACACATAAATCATGTAACGCCCCGTACCCGAGACCGTTGCCGGAGTCGAACACGAGGTGTTAACGGACTTAATTCATGTTAAAATCTCCAGACAAGCTGGCTAACTGCATCACAGTCGCTTTAAAAACCATATCTCGAGTTCCAAAACTCAAAATCCAGTTCCGTAAATTTTTCCTGATACTAGACTCATACATCTATCTACGAATGTTTTTCCAGAATTTTTGGTCGGGCCAATAAGTACAGTTTATTAGTTAAAGTCTCCCCTGTTTCAGGGTTCGACTACTCTGACCTCCGTGTATTACGAATCAGATATCTCCCTGTACAGAGCTTCAATGACTATGACGTTTGTCTCAAATAAAACTAGACTCAATAATGAATCTGTACATATAAATCATGACTTATAATTATCTTTGTAAAATTTATGGTGAATTTCCAAAGTCATAACAGGGGATCCAGAAATCGCTCTGGCCCTGTTTCACAAAAATTTAAACATCTCATAAAATATAACTTATATACCTGTTTTGCTTCTTCCATATGAAAATAGACTCATCAAGCTTCGATTCCATAACTTATTCATTATTTAATTCCATTTCTACTATTTTTAGTGATTTTTCAAATTCATGTCACTACTGCTGTCTGAATCTATTTTGTGGTAAATTTTACCTATTTCAAGGTTTCCATGGATTAGCTAGCAATTTGACATACATAGCACATAATATGATCATGATTAGCCATTCCAATGGCTAATCATTACCAAGCATTTCCATACCACTCAATAACCATATCATAAGACCATATATACAAAATGATTATAATGCTATACTCAAAATATACAAGCCATTTTCGCATGGCTATACGAATATACATTACCAAAAGATACTTAATTAACAACAAAGGTCAGTCCTATACATGCCATTATCAAAGTTCAACTAAAAGAGTACCAAAAAGGGGCTTAGATAGTGTGGGTGACTTCGACTTTGACACTTCCGAGTCTGATAGCTGACGAACAAAATCTATAATACAGAGAATTTAAACAACAGAGTAAGCGTTTCGATGCTTAGTAAGCTTATAAGTAAGGAAATCATTTGAAACAAAAACACAAAAGAAATAGCATTCATAAGGATAAATAAATGTCTATGCAGAAGATCACATATTCATTTTAATTTACACTTCTATCAATATGTTTACACATTCGAAGTCAAACTTAACTAAATTTCATTTGAATCAATTTCATGTAACTCGAGTGAGCTATAGACTTCATATAACCCTAAGGAATGGCCGGGAGAGCATTATTCGATTACATAATCACAACTTATACTATACAAAATTTTTCCAATGTATATACGATCCATACCTGGTCATATTAGGGATTATGAGAACATTAATCAGAATTATTACGACAGAATCGCACCTTTCCAAACATAAATACTTTCGGAATTTGGCTCGGATGTAACAACCAGCACGAATGCCTTCGGGACTTAACCCGGTTATAATAACCCGCACGAATGCCTTCGGGACTTAACCCGATTATAATAACCCGCACGAATGCCTTTGGGACTTAACCCGGTTATAATAACCCGCGCGAATGCCTTCGGGACTTAACCCGGTTATAATAACCCGCACGAATGCTATGCACATATATATATCATAACCCATTAGCATTACTAGAAAACAAGTTCAACATGCTTATCAACCCTTACTCTTACGGCTCAATAGCTACATACACGTAATACGATTTCATTTCGTTATTCCACATGATTTCATTAACCATTCAGCTCCAAGTCATATAAAATAAAAATCATTTGTTTCACTATGTAATTTATATAGAACCATAAGATCACAACTTATCTACTATGCTTTTATATGATATCTATAAAATCATAAACTAAGTTTCGTTACTCAAAAACTTACCTCGGTATATTGGAACGGTTGTGGATTGATTACTCTATTGCTTTCTCTTTTCCCCAATCCAACTTTGATCCCCCTTGCCCTTGAGCTTAATGAATACAAGTAGAAGTATTCAATATTTTTACCAATAATGTTTACTTGTTAATCACATTCGGCAATCACATATCAAACTCATTTTATTATAATTTATCATTTCCACAATTTATTTTAAACTTACAAATTTCATAAATAATACAATTTTATACACCATGGCTACTTTTGCCGAATGTTCATATAATTTAAATAACAATTCATCATTCAACTTTCAAACCAAAACGCCATTATATGACCACATATACATACATCCATATACTTAAGCTCAATAATTATAATATAACATCAAGTACTCATTTTTCTCATGTGGCCGATTATACTTGGTCATACATACACATAATCAAAAATAAATTCCAAAATTTTCACATCATTTATGTACTAAGCCGAATACACTTGCCAAGTTCACATACATTCTTCAACAATTCCTTCTTTAAACAAACACATATTCGGTTAAAACAATGAAAATTTTAGCAGCTTTTAATTTAACACCTAATCAATTATAACACATTTAAGCATTCTTTTCATATTATCAACTCCAACCACATACATTACTCAAGTATAACATTTTCATATTCGGCAATAGTATCAAACATAATAGCTGATTCTTCTCACTTTGTATCTATGCATCTATTTGATCATTAGTTTAGTTCAAACACCCATACACACACAGCTTATAAGTAAATTTCATCCTTACATAGCCTATATGTAACACCCCGAACCCGAGACTGTCGCCGGAGTCGAACACGAGGTGTTAATAGACTTCAAACCACTTATTAAAAATTTCCCAGACAAGCTGCCAATCTGCATACTAGTCACTTTAAAAATCATATCTTGAGTTCTGAAACTCGAAATTCAGTTCCGTAAATTTTTCCCGCAACTAGACTCATGTATCTATATGGTAGAATTTTTGTAGAATTTTTGTTTGGGCCAATTGGTACAGTTTATTAGTTAAAGTCGTCCCTGTTCCTGGGTTCGACTACTCTGACCCTTGTGCATTACGACTTAGATATCTCCCTTTACAGAGCTCCAATACTTATGCCGTTGGTTTCTAATGAAACTAGACTCAAAAGGGAATCTATACATATAAAGCATGACTTCTAATTGTCTCTGATTAATTTAGGGTGAATTTCTAAACTCGGGACAGGGGATCCAGAAATCGCTCTGGCCCTGTTTCACAAGAGTTTAATTATCTCCTAACATACAGCTCATATGGTCATTTCGTTTCTTCTATATGAAAATAGACTCATCGAGCTTCGATTACATAATTTATTCATTAATTAATTTCATTCCTACTATTTTTAGTGATTTTTCAATCTCACGTCACTGCTGCTGCCAGCATCTGTTACTAAAGCAACTATGCATATTTCGTGATTTCTCCTTGATCTAACTAGTAATTCATCATACATATCACAAATTATGATCATGACTAGCCATGCCAAAGGCTAATCATTGTCAAACATCTCCCTACTACACTATTGCCATATCATGAATTTTAACACCAAAAATAATCAACCATGACATATGGCATAAAAATCGAATTACCAAGACTTATGACCTAACATTATAGAACCAAATTCAACCGAACATTTATGCCATTTTCGCATGGCTAAAAGTTTACATACCAAATTTCAACAAAACATATTAGCCTATACATGCCGAAATGTTCTCCTAGACCGACTAAAAAGAAGATACCAAAAGTTGTTAGCCGGTGTGATGACTTCGATGACGGCCCGATCACGCAAAGAGAGACGAGTCCAAGAAACCTAGAATAGGTGACAAGGAAACACCGAGTGAGTATATAACTCAGTAAGTCATAAGCAATGCACTACCGTCCATTAATAACATTATCACAAGAGGAAACAAAATGGAATGAGGCTAGTTACTCCATCCATACCGAACCATACCATAGTTCCTTAGACCTATTGGTTCAATCTCATACCAAGTCATGCATTCACATTCCATATACTAATCAATAGGATATTTGAGGCATTTTCATACATCATTTTATTTTCGTTACAATCATACAACTAAACGACCTTTCACCTATTCCACGATAAATCTTATGTATGTGACTTCAATTATAATTGTCACATAGGTTCAAACTTACCAAGCTCAACTCCAAATATAAACATAGCGCCTATTAGCCATGAACTCAAGGTACTTACCCGATCCGCTGTCCGTGATCAACTCAATAATGTCGCACACTTAGTGTCCATAGTGATTCAAAAATATATATTAAGTCCGCACACTCAGTGTTATATAATCAACTCGCACACTTAGTGCTATATAATCAAACTCGCACACTTAGTGCTGTACAATTTAAACCCGCACACTTAGTGCCAATCTCATGATCATAAATGTTTACACCCGCACACTTAGTGCCGAAACCAACAACTCAATAAATCTCACCTCTTTTCTTTTTTTATTCAATACTTTCATCATCCCATGCATACATGTATATATATATATTTATCATTCCATTCAGCATCATTACATAGACGTTATGACCATTTAAATTAATACAAAATATATGCTTAATGACTTACCTTGTGTTGGGTAAGACGATTCCAACTCGGCTACTCGATGATCTTTTCTTTGCCTTTGTTTGATTCTCCTCCTTGAACTCCTTGAGCTTAATCAATAAATCAACTAGTTTAACCATCTTCCTAAACATTCATAATTCAATTACACATGCATATGTATGTTTGTATATTCGGCAACCATCCTCACTAATTACCCATTTAGTCGATTATACACATAATTAAAGGTAACATCACGAATGGGCATACTTATGTATATATATATGTATATATACTTCGGAATGGGCATCACAATTAGATTTAACACCACCTTCATACTCAATTAGATGGCCGAATGTATGTATATATGTACAATGTCAACTATAACATCATTTAAACACCTAATTTCATCTCATGAACACTTGATCGAATTTTCCTAATCTAGCATATTTTCACATCTATTTGTAACATCATGTAAATCCACATATAACTACATTTCTTAAGTTCCACATCTTAATGCCCATTATAGCCACTCCCATAGTCTAAATCTAACAATTGGCAACACCCATCTTTCCACTATGTTAGCCGAATACTCATTCTCTTCTTAGTCCTAAATTCGGCACCTCCAACAAAATAGCTTAACAATTTCAACTTTCATGCTAACATAACAAGCAACTTAACACATCCATATAACTAGCATGCTAATAGCATTAAGGTATCAACTAAAATTTTTTATGCTCCTTAGCCGAATCCTAACTCTCCAACAACCCCAAATCCAACCATGGGATAGATAGAATTTAGACTCATCACCCAAAGGTTGTGTAAACTTCCAAAAATATCATTGAACATACCTTGATCTAAAGGACCACCTTGGCCGAATCTTGCTTCCTCTTCTTCCTCTAGTTACGACAATTGCAAAAGAAAGAAAACATGAACACTCCTTCTTCCCTCCTTATTAAGCATTCAAACTCCCTCATTTTCATGCCACAACATCAAACACTCCTCCTAGATACAAGCAATGGCCGAACTTCTTCAAAATTTTTCTCCCTTTCTTTTTCTTGGTTTTTCGGCTAGGAGATTGCAAGTATGAACACCCCCTTTTTTTTGTTCACTTTCCTATTATTATTCCCATCATTTGTTAACCAAAAAAACATATTAAATTAGAATGAGTGGAGCATCATCACTCCTTGGCCGGCCACCATGTATTTTATGGGTAATTTGACATGCAAAGCCATGCTTCCTCTCCCTATTATTAATTACTCCTTATAATTCATCTATCATCTTTTCTAACTTCGTCAACTAGGTCCTTTTCGAATTAATTCACACTCCTAAAGCTAATATTAAGCATTTAATTTCTCATATATTCACTGTCACACAAAAATTTATGTAATTAAAACACAAAAATAAATTTTTGGCTCGGTAATGTGGTCTCGAAACCACATTCCGACCAGGGTCTAATTTGGGTTGTCACAACTCTCCCCCACATAAGAAATTTTCGTCCCCGAAAATCTTACCGGTAAATAATTTTGGATATCGATCCTTCATAGAGTCCTCAAGTTCCCAAGTGGCTTCTTCAATTCCGTGTTTATGCCACAGTACCTTCACTAATGAGATTTTCCTGTTTCGTAGTTCTTTTACTTCACGTGCTAAAATACGAACTGGTTCTTCTTCGTAACTCAAATTAGATTGAATCTCGATCTCCGATGGAGGAATTACGTGCGATGGATCGGACCTATATCGTCGAACCATCGAGACATGAAAAACGTTGTGAATCTTTTCAAGCTCAGGGGGCAAAATTAATCGGTATGCAACTGGTCCAACTCGTTCGGATACTTCGTACGGACCGATGAACCTCGGACTCAATTTGCCCTTACGACCAAATCTAAGCACCTTCTTCCAGGGTGAAACTTTGAGAAATACTTTGTCTCCAACCTGATATTCAATGTCTTTCTTTTCAAATCCGCATACGACTTTTGACGATCCAAAGCGGCTTTCAAACTTTCGCGAATTACTTAGACTTTCTGCTCGGCATTCTTAATCAAATCAACCCTAAGGATCTTACTTTCACTAAGTTCAGTCCAAAATAATGGGGTACGGCATTTACGACCGTATAAAGCCTCGTAAGGTGCCATCTTAATGCTTGACTGAAAACTATTGTTGTAAGCGAATTCGATCAAAGGCAGATATCTTTCCCATGAACCACAAAACTCTAAAACACAACATCTCAACATATCCTCGAGTATTTGAATTATCCGCTCAGATTGGCCATCGGTCTGAGGATGGAATGCGGTGCTAAAGTGCATCTTGGTACCCAATGCTTCTTGTAATTTCTTCCAAAATCGCGAGGTAAATCTTGGGTCTCTATCCGACACAATGGAAATAGGTACCCCATGCAACCGAACTATTTGGGAGACATATAATTATGCTAATTTATCGAGCGAAAAATCCGTACGGACAGGGATAAAATGAGCAGACTTGGTCAATCTATCAACAATGACCCAGACTGAGTCTTTCTTACTCTGAGTCAAAGGCAACCCAGATACAAAGTCCATTGTCACTCGATCCCATTTCCATTCAGGTATCATAATTGGCTGAAGTAATCCAGATGGCACTTGATGTTCCGCTTTTACTTGTTGACATATCAAACACCTTGAAACAAATTCAGAAATGTCTCGTTTCATACCGGGCCACCAAAATTGGCGTTTCAGGTCATTGTACATTTTAGTACTACCCGGGTGGACTCACATTCGACTACTATGAGCCTCGTTCAAAATCATCGAAATAAGTTCCGAATTTCTTGGAACACATAATCGACCTCTGAACGACAAGCAATCGTTGTCGTCAATCCGGAACTCCGATTCCTTATTCGAAGCACATTCAGCTCGTTTAGTGACCAATTCAGCATCGACTTTCTGGGATTCAAGTATTTGACGAATCAATAATGGTTTGGCCTCTAATTCAGCTACTAGCACCCCATCGGGTGAGACCGACAAGTGAGCATTCACCGCTCTCAAAGCAAACAGTGCTTTCTGACTTAAAGCATCGGCAACCACGTTAGCCTTTCCCGGGTGATAATCAATAACAAGTTCGTAGTCCTTCAACAACTCAAGCCAACGTCTTTGTCGTAGATTTAGATCTCTTTGAGTCATCAGATATTTTAGACTCTTGTGGTCCGAATAAATATGACACCTTTCTCCAAACAAGTAATGTCGCCATATTTTCAAGGCGAACACTATGGCTGCTAATTCAAGATCGTGGGTCGGATAGTTTCTCTCATGCGGCTTTAATTGTCTCGACGTGTAAGCCACAACTCGACCTTCTTGCATCAACACACAACCTAGCCCAAGTAGGGATGCATCACTATAAATGACAAACTCTTTGCCGGACTCCGGTTGTACTAGCACTGGAGCTTCGGTTAAACAGGTCTTTAGTCGATCGAAACTCTTCCGACAGTTTTCTGTCCATTCAAACTCAACATCTTTTTCGAGTAGTCTCGTCAACGCTGCAGCTATCATCGAGAAACCCCTTACAAACCGTCGGTAGTATCCGGCAAGTCCCAAAAAGCTCCTAACTTCAGTAATATTCCTCGGAGGTTTCCAATCGAGTATGGCCGAAATTTTGTTCGGATCCACTCTAACACCCGATGCGGACACCACGTGCCCCAAAAAGCTAACCTCTCTAAACCAAAATTCACATTTACTGAGTTTTGCGTATAACTGCTTGTCTCGCAAAATCTGTAATACTAACCTCAAATGCTCGGCGTGTTCGGCTTCACCTTGTGAATAAACTAAAATATCGTCAATAAACACAACCACAAATCGATCCAAGTATGGCCTGAATACTCGATTCATTAAATCTATAAATACCGCAGGGGCATTAGTGAGCCCAAACGGCATCACTAAGAATTCGTAGTGACCGTACCTCGTTCTAAAAGCTGTTTTGGGTATGTCCGAGTCTCGAACCCTCAACTGATAATAACCAGATCTCAAATCTATCTTGGAAAATACTGAGGCTCCCTTTAATTGATCAAACAAATCATCAATACGTGGCAACGGGTATTTATTCTTTATGGTCACTTTATTCAACTGACGATAGTCGATGCACAATCTCATGGTTCCATCCTTCTTTTTCACAAACAATACGGGTGCGCCCCATGGAGAAAAACTCGGTCGAGCGAAACCTCTATCCATCAATTCTTGCAATTGAACTTTCAATTCCTTTAATTCTGTTAATGCCATATGATACGGGGCTATTGAGATTGGCGTGGTACCAGGTACAATCTCGATGCCAAATTCTACCTCTCGAACCGGTGGCAACCCCGGTAACTCCTTAGGAAAAACATCTGAATACTCACAAACCACTGGTACTGATTCAAGTTTCCTTTCCGTCTCTTTGCTATCAAATACATACGCAAGGTATGTTTCACAACCCTTTTTCACATATCTCGGAGCGGTCATTGAAGATATTATCACTGGCACCCCCTTCAAATCGGTAGACTCAACTTGGACTACCTCATCATTTGCACTCCTCAAATCGATGGTTTTTCTTTTGCAGTTCACCACTGCATCATGTACGGTCAACCAATCCATACCAAGAATAACATCAAATTCGTCAAACGGCAAAAGCATCAAATCGGCCAGAAAACAGGATTCTCGGATTATTACAGGGCATCTCTTACACACTTTATCAACAAGTACGTATTGACCCAAAGGGTTTGACACTCGAATTACGAACTCAGTAGACTCAACAGGTAGAGTCTTACTGGATGCTAAGGTTTCACATACATATGAATGAGTAGAGCCAGGGTCAATCAATGCAATCACATTAGTATCAAAGAGAGTGAAGGTACCAGTGATGACGTCAGGGGAGGATGCCTCCTCCCGTGCGCGAATGGCATATGCTCTAGCAGGAGTACGGTTCTCGGCTCGAACAGTCGTATCAGAGGCCCCTCTCTGACTACCACCCCTACCTCCTAAAATTCTCGGTGGTCTACCTCTAGTTGTCACTCCACTAGGTCTTGCACCTTGAATCTTATTCTTCTCATCAAGCTCTGTGCAATCTCTAATGAAGTGGTCCTTCGAACCGCATCTGTAACAGGCCCTGTTAGTAGACTTACCCCAACATTCACCTAGGTGTCGTCTTCCGCATTGGGGACATTCAGGTTTCTCTTGACGATTATTGCCCACACTAGCTACCGAAGTAGCTCGGGAGTCCGTCGATGGTCGTGCTCTGATGGAAATTCCCGCAGTCGTCCTCGACTTATTAGTGTCCTCCCTGAACTTCTTTACAGCTGAGAACGGAGCTTTACCCGTCGATCTTTTACGATAGTCTCTAGCTTCAAATTCAGCCTTCTTCTTCTCCTTTCCAAGTTCTTTCGCCTTGCAGGCTCGTTCGACTAGTGTTACGAATTCTTTTATCTCCAAAATACCCACTAGCAGCTTTAAATCTTCATTCAATCCTTCTTTGAATCTTTTGCACATAGCAACCTCATCAGCTACACACTCCCGGGCATACCTACTGAGTCTTACGAATTCATGTTCGTATTCAGATACTGTCATACGGCCTTGCTTAAGTTCCAAGAATTCCTTACGCTTTTGATCAATGAACCGTTGACTAATATATTTCTTTCAAAATTCCGTTTGAAAGAAGTCCCAAGTAACTCGTTCGTTTGGGACTATGGAAATCAGGGTCCTCCACCAATAGTAGGCTGAGTCCCGCAACAAGGATATAGCACACTTTAGACATTCATCGGGCGTGCATGACAGTTCATCAAACACCCGAATGGTGTTATCAAGCCAGAACTCGGCCCTTTCAGCATCATCAGTAACTATGGCCCTGAACTCCTCAGCCCCGCGCTTCCTAATCAAGTCTACAGGTGGCTTACTCAGCCTCACAGGATCAGTAACTGATGGCATTACGGGCTCTTGGGGTGGATTATTCAAATTCGGGAATTGTTGGACAGCCGGATTGGTTCGGGCATATTGCGCGACCCACTCATTCATCATGGTAAAGAAGGCTTGTTTAGCCCCCTCACCTTGATTATTCGAAGATGACTGAGGTTCAACAGGCGGCGTCCCTTGTGCAGGAGCAGCCACTACACTTTCAACGTCATCCGCCAAGGTTCTCTCTACACCGGGATCCATTTACTAATCAAAACATAAATTTTAACCGTCAGAAGTCATCACACATTTAAACATTAACATTACGACATGTATAGCTAGACTCATACGTGCTATGGTAGTCCTAGAACCGACTAAACCATAGCTCTGATACCAAATAAATTGTAACACCCCGAACCCGAGACTGTCGCCGGATTCGAACACGAGGTGTTAACAGACTTCAAACCACTTATTAAAAATTTCCCAGACAAGCTGCCAATCTGCATACTAGTCACTTTAAAAATCATATCTTGAGTTCTGAAACTCGAAATTCAGTTCCGTAAATTTTCCCCGGAACTAGACTCATATATCTATATGGTAGAATTTTTGTAGAATTTTTGTTTGGGCCAATTAGTACAGTTTATTAGTTAAAGTCGTCCCTGTTCCTGGGTTCGACTACTCTGACCCTTGTGCATTACGACTTAGATATCTCCCTTTACAGATCTCCAATACTTATGCCGTTGGTTTCTAATGAAACTAGACTCAAAAGGGAATCTATACATATAAAGCATGACTTCTAATTGTCTCTGATTAATTTAGGGTGAATTTCTAAACTCGGGACAGGGGATCCAGAAATCGCTCTGGCCCTGTTTCACAAGAGTTTAATTATCTCCTAACATACAGCTCATATGGTCGTTTCGTTTCTTCTATATGAAAGTAGACTCATCGAGCTTCGATTACATAATTTATTCATTAATTAATTCCATTCCTACTATTTTTAGTGATTTTTCAATCTCACTTCACTGCTGCTGCCAGCATCTATTACTAAAGCAACTATGCCTATTTCGTGATTTCTCCTTGATCTAACTAGTAATTCATCATACATATCACAAATTATGATCATAACTAGCCATGCCAAAGGCTAATCATTGTCAAACATCTCCCTACTACACTATTGCCATATCATGAATTTTAACACCAAAAATAATCAACCATGAAATATGGCATAAAAATCGAATTACCAAGACTTATGACCTAACATTATAGAACCAAATCCAACCGAACATTTATGCCATTTTCGCATGGCTAAAAGTTTACATACCAAATTTCAACAAAACATATTAGCCTATACATGCCGAAATGTTCTCCTAGACCGACTAAAAAGAAGATACCAAAAGTTGTTAGCCGGTGTGATGACTTCGATGACGGCCCGATCACGCAAAAAGAGACGAGTCCAAGAAACCTAGAATAGGTGACAAGGAAACACCGAGTGAGTATATAACTATAACATCATTTAAACACCTAATTTCATCTCATGAACACTTGATCAAATTTTCCTAATCTAGCATATTTTCACATCTATTTGTAACATCATGTAAATCCACATATAACTACATTTCTTAAGTTCCACATCTTAATGCCCATTATAGCCACTCCCATAGTCTAAATCTAACAATTGGCAACACCCATCTTTCCACTATGTTAGCCGAATACTCATTCTCTTCTTAGTCCTAAATTCGGCACCTCCAACAAAATAGCTTAACAATTTCAACTTTCATGCTAACATAACAAGCAACTTAACACATCCATATAACTAGCATGCTAATAGCATCAAGGTATCAACTAAAATTTTTTAAGCTCCTTAGCCGAATCCTAACTCTCCAACAACCCCAAATCCGACCATGGGATAGATAGAATTTAGACTCATCACCCAAAGGTTGTGTAAACTTCCAAAAATATCATTGAACATACCTTGATCTAAAGGACCACCTTGGCCGAATCTTGCTTCCTCTTCTTCCTCTAGTTACGACAATTGCAAAAGAAAGAAAACATGAACACTCCTTCTTCCCTCCTTATTAAGCATTCAAACTCCCTCATTTTCATGCCACAACATCAAACACTCCTCCTAGATACAAGCAATGGCCGAACTTCTTCAAAATTTTTCTCCCTTTCTTTTTCTTGGTTTTTCGGCTAGGAGATGGCAAGTATGAACACCCCCTTTTTTTTGTTCACTTTCCTATTATTATTCCCATCATTTGTTAACCAAAAAAAACATATTAAATTAGAATGAGTGGAGCATCATCACTCCTTGGCCGGCCACCATGTATTTTATGGGTAATTTGACATGCAAAGCCATGCTTCCTCTCCCTATTATTAATTACTCCTTATAATTCATCTATCATCTTTTCTAACTTCGTCAACTAGGTCCTTTTCGAATTAATTCACACTCCTAAAGCTAATATTAAGCATTTAATTTCTCATATATTCACTGTCACACAAAAATTTATGTAATTAAAACACAAAAATAAATTTTTGGCTCGGTAATGTGGTCTCGAAACCACATTCCGACCAGGGTCTAATTTGGGTTGTCACACTATAGTTCTCTCGGCCACTCATTCCCCAACCTAACAAAACTTCAATTCGAAATCATTAGCCGAATATCAATTGACTTAAGCTACCTTTAAACTTTTACTTATCACCTCATACCAAACTATCAAAATGAACTAATTATAATTATATAAGTACTACCTAAACCGAAACCTATGCATAATATTATTTCTTATGCCCAAACCAAAGACCACATTCGGCAACTTTCATCCACCATTTTACCAAGCACAACCGATTACCCATTCTCTTCTCAAATCTAAATTCGGCACCTCCAAACAAAATAAGTTAAAAATTTCAACTTTTATGCTAACATAACCAGCAACTTAACACATCCACATAACTAACTTGCTAATAGCATCAAGGCATCAACTAAAATTTTAAGCTTCTTAGCCGCATCCTAACTCTCCAACAGCCCCAAATCCAACCATGAGATAGATAGAATTTAGACTAATCATCCAAAGGATGTATAAACTTCCAAAAGTAACATTGAACATACCTTAATCTAGAGAACCACCTTGGCCAAATTCTTCTTCTTCTTCTTCCTCTAGTTACGGCAATGGAGGAGCAACATAAGCTAACTTTGGTTTCTCCTCCCATTAACCACTACTATTTTATTATCCATATTCTTTATTTTATTTTTTTTAACACAAAATATTAACATAAAATATTTATAATATGTTTTAATCCATAACATGGCCGACCACTATCTAAAATTTGGCTAATTTGACATGCAAGTACAAGCATTTTCTAGCATGCATTAATAGGCCACTTTAACATTTGCCTAGCACATTTCTAAATTTTCTCACACAAGTCCTATTTAATAAATTTCACATACTATATACAAAATTTAAGTATGAAATTTTCACACATGCATATTCATATATAATAAGCATCAAATATGACTGTTAATTATTTTTTTTTACTCGGTTTCGTGGTCCCAAAACCACTTTCCGACTAAGGTCAATTTAGGGCTATCACAACTCTCCCCCACATAAGAAATTTTCGTCCTCGAAAATCTTACCAACGAATAGATTAGGATAACGTTCTTTCATTGAGTCTTCCGGCTCCCAAGTCGCTTCTTCAACCCTGTGTTTAAGCCACAATACTTTCACTAATGAAATTTTCTTATTTCGCAATTCTTTCACTTCACGAGCTAAAATACGAACCGATTCTTCTTCGTAACTCAAATCAGATCGAATCTCAACCTCTAATGGGCTAATTACATGCGATGGATCATATCTATACCGTCGAAGCATCGAGATATGAAAGACATTATGAATCTTTTCAAGTTCTGGGGGCAAAATCAATCTGTATGCCACCGGCCCAACTCGTTCAGATATTTCATACGGCTCGATAAACCTCGGACTCAATTTGCCTTTACGGCCAAATCTGAGCATTTTTTTCCGAGGTGAAACTTTAAGAAATACTTTGTCTCCGACCTGATATTCAATATCTTTCCGTTTTAAATCCGCATACGACTTCTGACGATCTGAAGCTGCTTTCAGACTATCAAGGATTACTTTTACTTTCTTCTCAGCATCTTTAATCAAATCAACCCTGAAGATTTTACGTTCACTGAGCTCGGTCCAAAACAACGGTGTACGGCATTTACGACCGTACAAAGCCTCGTATGGAGCCATCTTAATGCTTGATTGAAAACTATTGTTGTAAGTGAACTCAATCAATGGTAAATACCGTTCCCATGAACCACTAAACTCAAGGATGCAACATCTCAACATATCCTCGAGTATCTGAATTATTCGCTCGGATTGACCATCAGTCTGGGGATGGAAAGCGGTGCTAAAATGCAACTTGGTACCCAAAGCTTCTTGCAATTTCTTCCAAAATCGCGAGGTGAATCTCGGATCTCTATCCGACATAATAGAAATAGGTACCCCGTGTAATCTTACAATCTGAGAAACATACAATTCAGCTAGTTTATCCAGTGAATAATCCGTACGTACGGGAATAAAATGAGTCGACTTAGTCAGTCTATCAACAACAACCCAAATCGCATTTTTCTTACTTGCCGACAATGGCAACCCAGATACAAAATCCATTGTGACTCGATCCCATTTCCATTCAGGTATCATGATTGGCTGAAGTAAACCTGTAGGCACTTGATGTTCCGCTTTCACTTGTTGACATATTAAACACTTTGAAACAAAATCGGAAATGTCTCGTTTCATACCATGCCACCAAAACTGACATCTCAGATCGTTGTACATTTTCGTACTCCCCGGGTGAATTGACAATCGACTACAATGAGCTTCGTTCAGAATCATCGAAATAAGTTCTGAATTTCTTGGAACACACAAATGACTTCTAAACCTCAAACAATCGTCATCATCAATTTGAAACTCTGATTCCATATTCGAAACACATTCAGCCCGTTTTGCAACCAATTCATCATCGACTTTTTGAGCTTCACGAATTTGATGAATCAACAATGGTTTGGCCTTTAATTCTGCTACTAACACATTATCGGATAGAACAGACAAGTGTACATTCATCGCTCGTAAAGCAAACAGTGATTTACGACTTAATGCATCCGCAACCACATTAGCCTTTCCCGGGTGATAGTCAATGACAAGCTCATAATCTTTTAACAACTCAAGCCAACGTCTTTGTCGCAAATTCAAATCTCTTTGAGTCATCAAATATTTGAGACTTTTGTGATCCGAAAATACATGGCACTTCTCACCAAATAAGTAATGTCGCCATATTTTCAAAGCGAATATGATGGCAGCTAATTCGAGATCATGGGTTGGATAATTTTTCTCATGTGGCTTCAATTGCCTCGACACATAAGCTACAACTCGACCTTCTTGCATCAATACGCAACCCAACCCAAGTAAGGATGCATCACTGTAAATGACAAACTCTTTGCCTGATTCGGGCTGCACTAGTACTGGAGCTACAGTCAAATAAGTTTTTAGTTGATCGAAACTTTTCTGACATTTTTCTGTCATTCAAACTTAACATCTTTCTGAAGTAGTTTTGTCATTGGTGTGGCTATCATCGAGAAACCTTTTACAAACCGTCTGTAGTAACCGGCAAGTCCCAAAAAGCTCCGAACCTCAGTAATATTTCTCGGAGGCTTCCAGTTAAGTATGGCTGAAATTTTGCTCGGATCAACTCGAATACCCGATGCAGATACCACATGACCCAAAAAGCTAACTTCTCTCAACCAGAACTCACATTTACTGAACTTAGCATATAACTGCTTATTCCGTAAAATCTGCAACACTAATCTCAGGTGTTCAGCATGTTCAATTTCATCTCTCGAATAGACCAAAATGTCATCAATAAACACAACTACAAACTGATCCAAATACTGTCTGAAGATCCGATTCATCAAATCCATAAATACTGCAGGGGCATTAGTGAGTCCAAATGGCATCACTAAGAACTCGTAGTGACCGTATCTCGTTCTAAAAGCAGTTTTAGGTATATCTGAATTTCGAACTCGCAACTGATAATAACCCGATCTCAAATCTATCTTTGAAAACACTGAGGCCCCCTTTAGTTGATCAAACAAATCATCAATACGCGGTAACGGATATTTATTCTTTATTGTCACTTTATTGAGCTGACGATAGTCGATGCACAACCTCATGGTTCAGTCCTTCTTTTTTACAAACAATACTGGTGCACCCCAAGGTGAAAAACTCGGTCGAGCAAAACCTCTATCCGTCAACTCTTGCAACTGAGTTTTCAATTCTTTCAATTCCGTTGGTGCCATACGATACGTAGCCATCAAAATCAGTGTAGTCCCAGGTACAAGTTCGATGCCAAACTCTACCTCCCGAACAGGTGGTAACCCCGGTAATTCTTCGGGAAAAACATTCGAATATTCACAAACCACTGGTACCGATTCAAGTTTCTTTTCCGATTCTTTATTATCAAGTACGTATGCAAGATACGCTTCACACCCCTTTCTCACATATTTTTGACCTAACATCGAGGATATTATTGTTGGCAATCCATTCAAAATAGTAGACTCAACTCGGATTATCTCATTATTTGCACACCTCAAATCAATAGTCTTACTTTTGCAATTCACAACTGCCTCATGTATGGTCAACCAATCCAAACCGAGAATAACATCAAATTCATTAAAGGTAAAAGCATCAAGTTGGCCGGAAAACAGGAGCCTCAGATTATTAAGGGGCATTTCTTACACACCTTGTCGACAAGCACATAACGACCCAAGGGATTCGACACTCTAATAACGAACTCAGTAGACTCAACAGGTAAAGTCTTACTGGATGCTAAAGTCTCACATACATAAGAATGAGTAGATCCAGCGTCAATCAATGCAATCACATCAGTATCAAAGAGAGTGAAAGTACCGGTAATAACATCAGGCGAAGAAGCATCCTCGCGTGCACGTATAGCATAAGCTCTAGCAGGAGCACGAGCCTCAGATCTGGTGGTAACATCTTTAGACCCTCTCTGACCGCTGCTAGTGTTCCCCGTATTCCTAGGTGGCCTACATCGTGCTGTAGTAGCACCCAGTTTCCCACTCTGATTTACATTCTGTTTAGACAGTCTCGGACAATCTTTGATAAAGTGGTCAGCTGATCCACACTTATAACAAGAGCGGTCATGGATTCTGCAACTCCCCAAATGCCATTTACCGCAATACTGGCACTCTGTCCTGTCCCGACGATCATTTCCAACACTGGCAACCAAAGTGACTCGCGTACTCACAGGGGGTCGATCACGATCTCGTCTGGAAAAGCCCGAGGTGTCTTTAGATCGGCCTGGATCATTTCTAAATTTCTTCGATGATTGTTGAAAGGGCTTTCCCGAAGATCTCTTACGAAACTCTCTTGCTTCCACTTCAGCTTTTCTTTTCTCCTTACTGAGCTCTTCGGCTTTGCAAGCTCGCTTGACAAGTACTACAAATTCTCTAATTTCAAGAATGCCAACATACAGTTTTATATCTTCGTTCAATCCCTCTTCAAAATGTTTACACATTACAGCTTCTGAAGAAACGCATTCTCGAGCGTACCGGCTAAGCCTCACAAACTTTCATTCATAATCAGTAACCGACATGGAACCTTGTTTAAGTTATAGAAATTCTTTTCGCTTCTAATCAATAAATCTCTGGCTGATGTACTTTTTCCGAAACTCGGTCTGAAAGAACTCCCAAGTCACTTGCTCTCTAGGCATAACAGAAATCAACGTATTCCACCAATAATAGGCAGAATCACGTAGCAAAGATATAACACACTTCAGCCATTCATCGGGTGTGCAAGATAGTTCATCAAAAACCCGAATAGTGTTGTCCAACCAAAATTCAGCTTGCTCCGCATCATCGCTGTCTGTAGCTTTAAATTCATTAGCCCCGTGTTTCTGAATTCTGCCTACCGGAGGCTTATTTAACCTCATCTGAGCAATCACCAGAGGTATCGCGGGTGTAGGGGGTGTATTAGTCGGGGGTGGGGGTTGTGGAGCAGCCGTATTAGTTCGAATATACTGATTGAACCAATCATTCATCACGTTATAAAAAGCCTATCTAGCTTCATCATTCTGATACTAGCAATAGGTTGAGAGTCCACCGGCGCAGTCCCATGCGCGGGAGCAGGTGCTACACTCTCAACATCATCAGCTACCGCTCGATTGGGATCGGGATCCATTACTATATGTAAACACATTTTTAACAGTCAGAAATCACCACACTATCAAATAAACACATAATGGCATGTATAGCTAAACCCACTCGTATTACGGTAGTCCTAGAATCAACTAAACCGTAGCTCTGATACCAATAAAATGTAACGCCCCGTACCCGAGACCGTTGCCGGAGTCGAACACGAGGTGTTAACGGACTTAATTCATTTTAAAATTTCCAGACAAGCTAGCTAACTGCATCACAGTCGCTTTAAAAATCATATCTCAAGTTCCAAAAATCGAAATCCAGTTCCGTAAATTTTTCCTGAAACTAGACTCATACATCTATCTACTAATTTTTTTCCAGAATTTTTGGTCGGGCCAATAAGTACAGTTTATTAGTTAAAGTCTCCCCTGTTTCAGGGTTCGACTACTCTGACCTCTATGTATTACGAATCAGATATCTCTCTGTACAGAGCTTCAATGACTATTCGTTTGTCTCAAATAAAACTAGACTCAATAATGAATCTGTACATATAAATTATGACTTATAATTATCTTTTTAAAATTTATGGTGAATTTCCAAAGTCATAACAGGGGATCCAGAAATCGCTCTGGCCCTATTTCACAAAAATTTAAACATCTCATAAAATATAGCTTATATACCTATTTTGCTTCTTCCATATGAAAATAGACTCATCAAGCTTCGATTCCATAACTTATTCATTATTTAATTCCATTTCTACTATTTTTAGTTATTTTTCAAATTCACGTCACTACTGCTGTCTGAATCTATTTTGTGGTAAATTTTACCTATTTCATGGTTTCCATGGATTAGCTAGCAATTTGACATACATAGCACCAAATATGATCATGATTAGCCATTCCAATGGCTAATCATTACCAAGCATTTCCATACCACTCAATAACCATATCATAAGACCATATATACAAAATGATTATAATGCTATACTCAAAATATACAAGCCATTTTCGCATGGCTATACGAATATATATTACCAAAAGATACTTAATTAACAACAAAGGTCAATCCTATACATGCCATTATCAAAGTTCAACTAAAAGAGTACCAAAAAGGGGCTTAGATAGTGTGGATGACTTCGACTTTGACACTTCCGAGTCCGATAGTTGACGAACAAAATCTATAATATAGAGAATTTAAACAACAGAGTAAGCGTTACGATGCTTAGTAAGCTTATAAGTAAGGAAATCATTTGAAACAAAAACACAAAAGAAATAGCATTCATAAGGATAAATAAATGTCTATGCAGAAGATCACATATTCATTTTAATTTACACTTCTATCAATATGTTTACACATTCGAAGTCAAACTTAACTAAATTTCATTTGAATCAATTTCATGTAACTCGAGTGAGCTATAGACTTCATATAACCCTAAGGAATGGCCGAGAGAGCATTATTCGATTACATAATCACAACTTATACTATACAAAATTTTTCCAATGTATATACGATCCATACCTGGTCATATTAGGGATTATGAGAACATTAATCAGAATTATTACGACAGAATTGCACCTTTCCAAACATAAATACTTTCAGAATTTGGCTCGGATGTAACAACCTGCACGAATGCCTTCGGGACTTAACCCGGTTATAATAACCCGCACGAATGCCTTCGGGACTTAACCCGATTATAATAACCCGCACGAATGCCTTTGGGACTTAACCCGGTTATAATAACCCGCACGAATGCCTTCGGGACTTAACCCGGTTATAATAACCCGCACGAATGCTATGCACATATATATATCATAACCCATTAGCATTACTAGAAAACAAGTTCAACATGCTTATCAACCCTTACTCTTACGGCTCAATAGCTACATACACGTAATACGATTTCATTTCGTTATTCCACATGATTTCATTAACCATTCAGCTCCAAGTCATATAAAATAAAAATCATTTGTTTCACTATGTAATTTATATAGAACCATAAGATCACAACTTATCTACTATGCTTTTATATGATATCTATAAAATCATAAACTAAGTTCCGTTACTCAAAGACTTACCTCGATATATTGGAACGGTTGTGGATTGATTACTCTATTGCTTTCTCTTTTCCCCGATCCAACTTTGATCCCCCTTGCCCTTGAGCTTAATGAATACAAGTAGAAGTATTCAATATTTTTACCAATAATGTTTACTTGTTAATCACATTCGGTAATCACATATCAAACTCATTTTATTATAATTTATCATTTCCACAATTTATTTTAAACTTACAAATTTCATAAATAATACAATTTTATACACCATGGCTACTTTTGCCGAATGTTCATATAATTTAAATAACAATTCATCATTCAACTTTCAAACCAAAACGCCATTATATGACCACATATACATACATCCATATACTTAAGCTCAATAATTATAATATAACATCAAGTACTCATTTTTCTCATGTGGCCGATTATACTTGGTCATACATACACATAGTCAAAAATAAATTCCAAAATTTTCACATCATTTATGTACTAAGCCGAATACACTTGCCAAGTTCACATACATTCTTCAACAATTCCTTCTTTAAACAAACACATATTCGGTTAAAACAATGAAAATTTTAGCAGCTTTTAATTTAACACCTTATCAATTATAACACATTTAAGCATTCTTTTCATATTATCAACTCCAACCACATACATTACTCAAGTATAACATTTTCATATTCGGCAATAGTATCAAACATAATAGCCGATTCTTCTCACTTTGTATCTATGCATCTATTTGATCATTAGTTTAGTTCAAACACCCATACACACACAGCTTATAAGTAAATTTCATCCTTACATAGCCTATAGTTCTCTCGACCACTCATTCCCCAACCTAACAAAACTTCAATTCGAAATCATTAGCCGAATATCAATTGACTTAAGCTACCTTTAAAATTTTACTTATCACCTCATACCAAACTATCAAAATGAACTAATTATAATTATATAAGTACTACCTAAACCGAAACCTATGCATAATATTATTTCTTATGCCCAAACCAAAGACCACATTCGGCAACTTTCATCCACCATTTTACCAAGCACAACCGATTACCCATTCTCTTCTCAAATCTAAATTCGGCACCTCCAAACAAAATAAGTTAAAAATTTCAACTTTTATGCTAACATAACCAGCAACTTAACACATCCACATAACTAACATGCTAATAGCATCAAGGCATCAACTAAAATTTTTAAGCTTCTTAGCCGCATCCTAACTCTCCAACAACCCCAAATCCAACCATGAGATAGATAGAATTTAGACTAATCATCCAAAGGATGTATAAACTTCCAAAAGTAACATTGAACATACCTTAATCTAGAGAACCACCTTGGCCGAATTTTTCTTCTTCTTCTTCCTCTAGTTACGGCAATAGAGGAGCTACATAAGCTAACTTTGGTTTCTCCTCCCATTAACCACTATTATTTTATTATCCATATTCTTTATTTTATTTTTTTAACACAAAATATTAACATAAAATATTTATAATATGTTTTAATCTATAACATGGCCGGCCACTATCTAAAATTTGGCTAATTTGACATGCAAGTACAAGCATTTTCTAACATGCATTAATAGGCCACTTTAACATTTGCCTAGCACATTTCTAAATTTTCTCACACAAGTCCTATTTAATAAATTTCACATACTATATACAAAATTTAAGCATGAAATTTTCACACATGCATATTCATATATAATAAGCATCAAATATGACTGTTAATTTTTTTTTACTCGGTTTCGTGGTCCTGAAACTACTTTCCGACTAGGGTCAATTTAGGGTTGTCACAAATCATGGTCACATAAATCCTTTATTTTCATCACACATGATTTATAACAAATAACCAAATTACTTACTTACCTTATTTTAGTTAGGTAGCTAACTAATTCATAGTTGGTCGTTTTAACTCATTGTACACTTTCGATCGCAACCTATCAATGCCCAATGAACCATTCCAAATTGGATAGGACACTCAGATAATCACACATATCGTACAATGCCAACGCCCCAGACGTGGTCTTACATGTAATCACATATCGATGCCACTGTCCCAGACAGGGTCTGACTCGCACACATATATCAGAATCACATATCGATGTCATGGTCTTATTTGCACACATATATCGGACTCCTATGTCATGACATATGTATCCTAGCTATTCCTAAGGCTTATACGGGGCTTTGGGACATCGTAACTTGGTTGAAACGAATTCACGAATATAGATACCAAGCTTTTATTCATTCGACATTTGCATTTTTAAATTCACAAATTTTATTTCAGCACATAAGATTTGCACTTATTTAAAATTAAGTACGTCTATTGCTTATAAACTTACCTCAGACGATGGAAAACGGAACGGGACAACTAGCCAACAACTTTAGCTTTCCTCTGATCCAAATCTAATTTCATTGGTTCTTGATCTAAACATATTCAAATTAAGCTCATTCAAACATATTTTCATTCAATTTAGTCCAAAAACACATAAATGGTCAAATTACCATTTTACCCCTAACATTACATTTTTTATAATTTAATCCTTATTGCACAAAACACAAAATATACAAAATTTCAACATACCCATGTTGGGCCAAATTTTAATACAACACCCCAAACTAGGCTTAGAAGTTAAGCCCGAATCTGACGTGTCACATTGAAGTATTTTTTGAAAACCCTTCTTATTTGAAAACTTGAATAAAATCCCAGTTACGTTAGTTTATTTTATAAAGTGGTACATTGAAAATTTATTAATTCTATTCCCAACATTTCTTTTAAGTTGCGAAAGTTAATTTTAAAATAACTGATTTACAAAAACGTGATGTCAAAAAAATAAGTTGCGAAACCGTTCCGAAAATGTTGCGGAAACGTAGTGTTGTTTAAAAAAAGTTATAAATCGAAGTAAATAAAACCCAAAGTTAAAATCTTGAAACTTTAAGAGGCCTCATTACAAAAGTTAAAAACCCAAAACGGAATCTAAAACATAAATAAAGTCCAAAGGCAATCGTGTGGCCATCTCCGAGTCCCTCACAGCACCGATCCTCCTAATGCTGGGGATTACCTACACATTTAATAAATGGGGTAAGTTTGTGAAAACTCAGTGTGTAATCCCCTTACTAGAGTAACAGTCAGTTACTGAAACTGAAATAGAAACAGTCTAGGCTAGAGCCCTTTAGCAATAACAGTACAGTCCAGTTCAGAGCATACGTGGGCCGAAGCCCACTACACTATCATTTGGGTCACAGCCCATAACAGAATCAATTGGGCTTAGCCCAAACCAATAGCAGAACAAGTGGCCCTAACCCAATACAATGAAAGATCTCATAAACAGATATGGAACAATATGAGGATGCATCCCACCCTGGTCCAGCCAACACACCACCCGTACCAACCCTACACTTACGTGGGGATAAAATCGACCCACCCAGCTAACACACCAATGTTAGCACTGGTTGCTGCACTAACCGAAATCGTAGCAAAACTGCTAGTATATATGCGGCTCTAAGCCTTCAGTAGCGGTATTATAATTGGCACAAAGCCATCGGTAACTGTATTATGTTTGGCACATATCCATTAGCGACGGTAATATAATCGGCACACAGCCTTGGGTAAATATCATCGACACAGAGTCATCAATACATATGTTAGGCACATAGCCACAGGTAAATATGTTTGGCACAAAGCCATAGTCAAGATGGCACAGTCATTTTACCCTACAGTGGTATTTCGGTAATTTTACACTACAAGGTCATTTCGGTAATTTTACACTACAAGGGTATTTTGGTAATTTTACACCATAAGGGTATTCGATAATTTACAAACCAGGGTCTTAACGACCCAACAAAAGGTCCACCGTCGCCTCGAGAGACTTAAGTAACCTAAACAGACATAACGGTGCAAGACATAACGCTCGTGTGGCCCATTTAACCCAAATTTAGATATGGCTATGTGTACACTTGGGCCCACATGGCCCATTTCGGCCCAAAACAACCTAGGTCATGTGTGCAACATGACAAGTCTATCTACTTCCGCTTAACAGCGAAATTTACCCACGTGGGCCATTTTACCCAGAACTATTCACGGTTGTACGAATGACGTAGCCCAGTCCAAAACTTACCACATAACATACATTTTATCTGTGTGGGCCCACACAGCCCAGTCTGGCCCAACGTGGCCCAAAACAGCCTATGCCATGTACGCGACATGATAAGCCCAACCATATTCCACCTAGTAGCTGATTTGACACAAGCAGGCCCATTGGGCCACTAAGCGGGCCCATTGGGCCTACTTGGCCCATTTCGTGGCCCAAGTGGCCCACTATAGCCTAAGCCCACGAATTCACTCATGATGGCCTTCCTGGTCGTACGCCCACGTTCTGTGAGCTCGGTGAACCACATGCGCGATCGCACACTCATGTGGCATCATACGCCATATTAATGGCTTTTCGGCATTTTACCGATCTACAGTCATAGGTTTTGGTATACAGTTACACACCTTGCTAACGAAGAGGCACAGAAACCTTTGAGCACAAAACCTTGGTTGAACGAGCGTGGTCTAGCCCACTAAAACTATTGACGAAATCAGATAACAACCCCTTGATAAATATCAAAACGTGGTACTACGAAAGGTTGAAAAAGGTATTCGACCTGTAATGGCACACTCAAAAGTATACCCTTAGATCGAGGTACCACATGGGGCAATCGTTCCCCAATCAAAATCGACATAGAGAAGAAGTTGTCAAAAGAAGGCAATAACAACAGATATAGAGAGAGACAGAGTAAAGGTACTGCACGACTAGATTAAAGAACACTTACCCAGTCAAAACAACCATGAAGTGGGTATGAAGAATTCGGCCAGTATCACGGAATTAAGAGTAGAGGATAATGGGTATTCAGCCAGTGTTGAAAGAGAGAAAAGAGAATCAGCAATAAAAGAGAGAAAGAAAGATTGCCCAAAAATCAAAAGAAACAGATAGGAAGAAAAGCCAAGAATCGGCCAAGAGAAGAAGAGGGAAAAAGTAGAAAAAGAAGTCAAGGAATGTTTGCCAAAATTGAACCCAAAATCACTAAGGTAATCGGCCTAAGCACAAAATGATAAGAGGAGAAAGGAAAAATGTAACAAACTAGAACTGAAAAGGTACTTGAATAGAACAATTATAGTTATTCAGCTTCGGAAAACAAAGATTAGAAAGAACCTCAATGAAAAAAGGTAAAAATCGAAAATAAGGAGAAAAAGGCTTGAAACGTCAGAAAAAAGAAAATCGAGAGACCCCTAAATGACCCTTAACGAACACGGCTCCTAGAAGAAATGCCCCAAATTGATTTCCCCCAATGCCTAAAGACCAAATTCGGCAGAACACTCTCCTCTCCCTTCAAATTTCCTATTTTTCCTCCATAAATCACTCTATAATCCACTCCCTGATTTCCTTTTCAGCCCCTTCCTTAATTTACTACTCCAATAACCCATTCAAATTCCTCAAGACCCATTCAAACTTAGAGTCCCCACCTAACTTAAATACCATCAGTCCCATGTAGCAAAATAAATACTTCTTTTATGCTGCGCCAGCACTCGAACGTCAAACCTCAATGTTACTCTACACGCCCCCTTGCTACCACACCATAGGCTCCTTTTTGCGATAAAAATCGTCCATAATTAATTATAAGACCTATGTGCTAGTGTCCAGATTCACTTAAGAGGGAAAACTAAAATTTTGCTAGAGCCTAGATTTGAACCCAAAACTTCTCCAACACTCCTCAGGACACTTAGCAACTGAAGCAAGCATTTATTTGTGTCATTTATTGAACAACTAACTACTTACGTCAAGCCTTCTTACTGTTCCTTGCTCAAGGCCCACTCCTTCTAGACCCAAATTTGGGGCGTTACATTTACCCATACTCATACAAGTCTATATATTTAATTTATTTCACATTTTAGTCCCTCAAATTATTATTTTTGCAATTTAGTCCTAATTACTCAAAATCATCAAAAACTCCAATACAAAACATGTTAATTTAAAACATATCTTTCATATTTCATCATCAAACAACAAAAATCACAAGCTCTCAACAATGCCATAACTCAAAATATTCACCAAAATCAAAATTTTAAGCATGGCTTTTGTAGTACTCGAAGAACGATCTCAAAAACGTAAAAATTATCAAAACCTGAGCTAGAACTTACCTTGAATCAAGTTGAGAAAGATGGCCAAACCTAGCTTCTCTTATTTCTTTTCTTTTGTTTTTATTTTCGGTGGATGAACATAATAAAATGATTGCTTATTTTAATCTTATGTTTTATTATAAACATTTTAATACATAATTTACCTTTTTAACCTTGTTTAATTTTATGCATACTTCACCTGCATATGGCTGAATGTGTCCATGCAAACATCCAAGGGTATAATTGCATTATAAACACCCCAAATTAAAAGAACAACTACAATTTGGCCCTTTTACTACTAACCTTCAAATTTTCATTTTACGCGATTAAGTCTTTTTATTTAATCAGACAGGTAAACGGCAAAATTAAATCACAAAAATTTCACAGATATAAATTCACACAAAATAAACACAGAAAATAATTTTTAAATATTTTTCTGACTCAGATTCGTGGCCTCAAAACCACCATTCTGATTAGGGTCTAAATCGAGCTATTACAGATATGTACAAGAGATTATTTTAATTGCATTAACACATTTGCTTATTAAAATTTGTTTAATCGGTTGAATTGACATGGAGATATGGTCAAGAGATAAATGGACTTTGGTAGGTAAGTATGTTCATAAGTTAGCAAACTACCGAGTTGCCCTGAATTTATTCGTAACAACATGAACATGAGTTTAATAATTCTAAGTTAAGAAATGCAATTAATCTAACACAATTATGTCATCTTGATTAAAATCATCTTTTGAAATCGTGCATTGGAACTTTTATTTTATTTTTATTTATTTTACTTTGTTAAAATCCTAGTTTTTAAGCACTTCTTCAAATCAAAATATTTTTCTTCACGAAAGTGTTTTTAAAATTGCATTCATAAATAATTCTTTTTACAGTCCCTATGTATACGATAACTCGACATTTACTTGTCACTTTATTACTTGTTGAGATTGTGTACACTTGCACATTTTTGTCATTCCAAAGGGCAATGTCCAATCTAGAACAACCACAATCGATGCTGCTACAAGTCTCTTCTTGAGCTCCTCAAAAGCTTGCAAACATTGATCATCAAAATTAAAAGGTTTATTTTGTTTAAGTAAAGTACACAAGGGTTTAGAGATTTTTGAAAAATCCTAGATAAATCTTCTATAAAATCCCGCGTGTCCTAGAAAACTTCTAATACCCTTAACACTGGTTGTTGGTGGCAACTTTTCGATCACTTCTATCTTTTCCCTGTCCACTTCAATCCCTGGCTATGACACTCTATGTCCTAGGATAATGCCTTCATGGACCATGAAATGGCATTTCTCCCAGATTAATAATAGATTCGTTTCTTCACAACGACATAAAACCATCTCCAAATTTCTTAAGCAATCTTCAAAACCATTTCCAAACATAGAGAAGTCATTGCATAGGTACACATTGTTTTAATTGTTTAGTAATAGATCATTGTTGTCATTACTTACTACCGTGACACCCTCTTTCTTAGGTACACATTGCATAGGACTTACCTAAGAGCTGTCAGAAATTGGGTAAATAATGCCAGCATCAAGCCACTTGATAATTTCATTCTTAACAACTTCCTTCATAATTGGATTCAATCATCCCTATTGTTCAATGGATTTGATATGGAAATCTTCCAATAAAATTTTATGCATACAAAATACAGGGCTAATCCTCTTTATATCAGCAAGGGTCCAACTGAATGCTCCTTTAAATCGCCGTAACACTTCTAACAACTTGTCCTCTTGCTCAAGTGTTAGTTTAGTAGAAATTATAACTTGCAAAGTATTGTTATTTCCCAAATATACATATTTCAAATGTTGTGGCAGAGATTTTAACTCTAGAATGGGAGATTCCTCTACAGATAGTTTAGGAGGTTTAAAAAATCGTTCTGTCAAATCCAGGGATTCAAATTTCTTCCTTGGCCTATTCATTATCTGCTGGGATTCCATAAATTCACCAAGCTCTTCAAAACTTGCTTTATCACTTTACTCCATCAAATTGTCTTCACTGTCAGAATTTTCGTAGCAAACATTTGTGAATTTGTCCACATCTGCTTCTATTAAGCCAATGGTGTGACATTCCTCATTCTCATTCGTGCATTTTAACACATTAAACACATTAAAAGTAACCTGCTGGTCAATCACTCTTATGGTTAGCTAGCCTTTCTATACATCAATTAGGGTTCTACTTGTAGCAAGAAATGATCTTCCAAGAATAATTGGTACGTCATGGTCAGCTTCACATTTTGAAATAAGAAAATCTATAGGAAGGATAAATTTATCCACCCTTACCAATACATATTCAATTTTACCTTTCGGATAGGCATAAGATCAGTCAACCAGTTGCAATGTTACTGTGGCATGTCTTGCTTTCTCAATTCCTAGCTTCTTGAAAATAGACATAGGTAATAGATTTATACTTGCACCTAGATCACATAATGTTTTTCTTACATTATGATTTCCAATTGAACATGGGATAGTGAAACTCCTAGGGTCCTTTAACTTTGGAGGCAACTTATTCAACAACATTATTGTGCACTCCTCAATGAGAGCAACAATCTCAGATTCTCCCTGTCTATGCTTTTTTAACAGTATATCCTTCATGAATTTTACGTAATTAGGCATTAGCTCCAAAGCTTTGACTAGAAGTATATTAACATGGAGTTGCTTCAAAACCTCCAAAAATCTTTTAAACTAAACATCTTATTTGGATTTGTGGAATCGCTGTGGAAAAGGTAGAGGTGGTCATTTCTTAAGTTGCAATATTGTTTTGCTGTGGCATTTTTGTTGGCAACCTGATCTGGTTCTACCACAACATCTTTTTGCTTATCATTTCTAGATGTTGTATGCTTTTTAGATGATTCTGGGATCTGTACTTGACTGTTACTTGCACTATATTCTTTTATCGTGGCATCATGATCAACATCACTCAACTAAGTTCCGCTTCTAAGGATGATTGCTTTGTAATGCTCCTTGCCTTGTGTTCTTGAATTCTCAATATCAATCGGCAATGCTCCTTATGGCCTTGAATTTAGAGCATTCACTATTTGCCCTACTTGATTTTCAAGTGCTCGAAGACATGCAGCCTGACTTTGAATTACAACATCATTCTTGGCCATATAGTCCTTTAACAAGTCTTCAATAGAATTAGAAAATGATACTTGACCTTGTTGAGCATTGGATTATAACCAGGTGATGCATTGTTGATATTCTATCTTGCGACATGGTTGAAATTTCCTGTACCTTGATTACCCCAACAAAAATTCAGAAGTTGCATCCACCCTAAATTTTAGGTATTGGAATATTGATTGCTATTTCGATTAGAATTACCCATATAATATATTGACACTGGGTTTGACGGGCTTTCATCAAACACATGCTTTTCCTTGCAATAAACAGATAACAACTCTACTAATTTCACCTCATGGACTACAGTTTGATTTTTTATTGTTTTAATCATATTAGCTAGAGAAGATACCTAGGCCATTAACGAAGTGATTGCATCAAGCTCAATGGTACCAGCAGCTCTTTTACCCATCCCAGCTCTCAGGGTCAAATACTAATAATCGTTGTTGGCAGTCTTTTCCAAGATCTCGTATGCTTCATTATAAGTTTTGTCTAACAAAGTACCATTGGCAAACGCATCAACTACGTTTCTTGTTTACACATTCAACCCGTTATAAAACATCTCAATTTGAGCCTAGTGTTGGAATCCATGCATCAGGCATTTCTGAATTAAATCTTTAAATAACATCTCGTGATCCATTTGCTGAAAAGATGTAATGTCATTTCTCAACTTGGAATTCATAGTAGGCAGGTTATACTATAGTAAAAATCTCTGGCAAAGATCATTCAATGATGCCATTGTTCCCAATGGCAAAGCATTCAGCCATGCTCTCACATGAACTCTTAAAGAATATGGAAACAATTTAAGTTGTAGGGCATCTTCAGGAACTCTCTACTGTTTGAATGAATCACATACTTCCAGAAAGAGTCTTAAATGTAATCGTGGGTCTTTAGTGGGCAGTGGACTAAACTATCTTACTATTTGTAACATCTAGAAAATTATTGGTTTCAACTCCAATTACCGAGCTTGTATGGTTGGTCTGACTATCCCTGGATTCAAATCATCCAATATTGGGACCACATGCTCTCTAATTAGCCTATCTCATTCACGCACCACACATCCAACAGGAGGATTTTCATTGCGATCATTTGGATTACCATTAAGATTATTCCTATTTCTAGCCATTTTTCTCAATTCTTTTCTCTTTCTCCACAAAGTTCTTTCAATCTCTGAATCAAAAAGGTATTATGTGTTAGCAGGAATGCCTTTTCTCATGCACTGATGGCAAACCTATAAAAAGTAAATACACTAAGTTAAATAAAACTACTAAGTCAAATAGCAAACCAAATTTCACCAAATTGCCGATCCCCAGCAATGACACCAAAAACTGTAATAAAGTGATGAGTGAGTATTGTTCCCACGAGAATCGATTTAAGGCATAAAATTGGTCAAGTTATTATAATAAAATACAATTAATGTTATGGAAAAATCAATGATAAGTATGCAGTGGTAATTAATAGAGTAATGATATAAGTAATACATGCTATTAATGAATAACTGGAAATGCTATGGCAACAATGAAAGCAAAAATGTAATGGCAATAACGAGAGTGATAATCCAAATAAACTGTAAACAAAGAAATAAACAACTAAATAGGTTGTGGAAAAGTTACTATGACAAAAAATAAGGATGGAATGGTGTTGATTCAGAAAGGTTAGGATTACCCAGAATCGAACCTTATTGTCAATAATGCCTTGGCAAAATCATATCTATTTTACTGCATAGAAGAGTTCTAAAATGGCCTACCTCTCACGAGGAGAAAACCACAAGTTACCTTGCCCATGTCTATAGGCTTTTTAGATATCTTGCATAGGTTCCTTCGTATGATCGTGACTCTATGTCTAGAGTCGACTACAAGTGTCAATTGAATACTTACTCATTTCATTTAACTTTAATCCAACCAATCCAACCCTTTCGGATATAGACTCAATTTTTAACATACGAATAGCCTTCTATGTCTAGATATCGTTGAATTTTAATTAAGAAATAAGAACAATCAAATGAAACAGCAAACTAAATGAGATATATACGACATTCATAAAATAGTTAAGGTTTCATTGAAAGTAATCCCAACCTTATGAGATTTAGCTCATGGACTGGAAATTAAAATTCCAAACCAAAATATTATCTGACATCGCGTTCAACTACTACAATTCAATCTTTCTAAGGAAATAATGGAAGAACTTTGGAAAGCAGCTTTCACTTAATAGTCTATACTTCGGCAGCACAGTGTCTTGTGATGGCTAAGAAGGACTGCCTTTAACTTCCTATCCCTTACGCAGTCGAACCCTACTTCATGCCTAAGGATCTCTCTCACTCTTTCTTCGTCCTTTGTAAGTTCTCATACATCGGTTTTTATAGATAGATTAAGCTAGGGTCAACTAACAGCTCGTGATTATCTTCTCCTCTTTTACGTGATTTATCTAGTACAAGTTTGAATTTGAATTTGAACTGCTGTGCAAAACATGTTGACTTGGTCTTCCCAATATTGCCACGGCATCCATCCTGGCAAACTGTCTGCACTTTGCCCTGACACAACTTCACTCATTTATTTCCCCATTTCAAAACCTGTTCTTGCCATACCAACACACAAAACTCCGCCACAAGCAATTAAAAGCACCAATTTTTCCTAACGTGATATTAAAAATGCTAACTAAAATGTCCTAAAATGTAATAAAATGTACTTGAGTACAAGCAATTAGATAGGACTAAAGGCATGAAATATAAATCATTTCAAGATTTATCAATTATAATAAAAGAATAATAATAAAATAAATAGAAGTAACTAAATGAATGGAAAGCAAGAAATCGAATAATAAAGTAAATATCAAATTTGGATATGGGTATTAGCTCGCTTTGGTAATCATAATCAACTGTTGTCTTGGGCTTTCTTTTTCAATCAACTAGTCAATACTCCAACAGGATCTTTTAATACGTCCACTAAAATACTGAGTCGGTAAGGACTACATATCTTTTAACCTCACAGTCTAGACCGATTCAGGGTTAACATCTTCACGGATAAGCCATGCAAATTTTGGGTTAATTCCCACCTTAATGACTTCCTAGGCTTGTCAAGCTTAGGGTTTAGGTTCTTCCTCTCCTGAACAGTTGATCCATTAAGGAATCCTTACAAAACAGTTAATTATTCATACCTCTACACCCTAATCCCCCACAAAAGGATGAGTTTATCATGGATCTAGTAAACCATTTGAACTTGAATGAAAGAATGAACATGAATAGCAATTTCAAGAGTAATAGTTTAGAATAAGTCTGATTGTAGTGACTTTTAAACACAAAATCCTCATAGAGTTTGAGAATAACTTTAGAGTCAGACTTCTTCTTGAATGTAAATAATAGGAATGGAAATAGAGTCTAAAACCTAAGAGAAAGGAAAAATAAAAGACTAAAACTAAATAGAAAATTATAGAATAGAAAAGAGGTGTCTGTAACATGGGTTAGTTGAGCTTATTTATAGACTTAGGATGGTCGTCGTCCTTAACCCTATGTCAATTGATTTTTTCAAGCTTAAAGTTGGATTTTGTGGACCAAAATGCCTTTGGCTCTTATTAATTTCTCGTGCAGAAGCGATGTCGCGACACACTAGATCTTGTGTCGTGACATTGAGGGCAGTATGCTCAGGTTTAGGGTGCCTTTAGGTGTATGTCACGACATCCTTAGGTTGTGTCACGATATTGAAGGCAGTTTTGGACTTTTCTTCTTTTGCTCCCTATGTTGCGACATCATATGCTTCGTGTTGCAACCTAGTGATCAGGATTGAGTTAATATGCATTCTAATGGTCTTTTAGACACTCATAAAGTATATTAGCTCACCCTTAGGCCTCATTCGACCCTTAAAGTCAATAAAAGACTCAAATAACAAATTTTATTACACTTAACTAAACTTGTCGAAATGTAAATAAAACATAACTAAAATGCTTATGTTCAAGTTCCTAAATTGTGAAAACTAGTTTAATCTACTACACCAAATTATGGCAAATCACTATTGCGAGCATACCCACCATAGAGTTAGTTTCGTAGGGAACCATCATATAAGAGAAGTAGTAAATTTGAATTGTCGCTCAAAAAATAATACGCAAGATACTTAAGGCTAAAATGGTCCACTGTAGACAGTCATGTTACACCTTAAAAGAAGGTATTGCAAATAGGGTGGCTTATGAGGAAGTAATTCAAATGAATTTTCAACCTGAGTATAGGGTGAAATGAGATTAAGCTTACTAGAGTGGTGTGGTTCCTCATTAGATAACCAATCTGATGGGATGCTAGCTGATAAATGAATTGAAGACCACCATTCCAAATTAAGATAAATCATCCTAAAACAATCAGGGAGTTAAACGCATTCAGTTTTTTTCCATTTTACTATCCCTGCAAGATGGGGTCTATTTTTTAGTAATGCGAGAAAGCAACTCACTAAGTTCATTTGAATATACTGAATTTGACCTATGTTTGCAGGACTCATTGGGTGATTAAAGATCTTGAAGAGAGACCAAGCCAGACCATGTTAGATCGAGTATCATCATCTATTTAGTGTCATGCATATAGGAAGGGTACCTTCTGAGGCTTCACCTCAGGGATAGATTCATTGTAATTAAGTAGTTTTATTAAAATGTTGAATTTTCAAGGTACTCAAATTAGGTTTAGTTTAAGGTTTTTATTGTAAGAAACAATTGAAATAAAGTAATAAAGTCGTTGGGCAAATTTTCTGATTAAAGTGTTAGATCGAGCTGGTTGAATTGTGATACTCCATATCCAAGCTCAGTGATCGGGTCATGTAAGGGTGTTACATCTGCCAGATCGGAAGAACTTAGGCTTACGAGAGACCCTCCCACTTCGACGAAGTGCCCTATGTCACTGACCATATGCAAGTCAACTATTAAGAGTCGGTTTTAGAAGCATTTTTATAGGGTTTTATATATCTCCCAAAAGTCCCTCAAGTACTTCTTTACTTTTAGGTTTAAAGTCATTCATTTAAATTTTCTCAAGGAAAGTAGCATAAGTTAACACTATTATAATTTGTTGTTTTGGGTTATAAAACAAACCACCCTTTGTTCCCTTTGGATATCCTACAAATATGCACAATTCTGTCCATGAATCCAACTTGCATCTTTATCCAATACGTGGTCCGGACACCCCTAAATCCTTAAATGGTTTAGATTTGGCTTCTTGTCATGCTACAATTCATGTGGAGTTTTCTATGTTGCCTTAGTTTGCACATCATTCAGAATATAGCAAGTCCTTTGTACCACATATCCCCAAAAAGAGATTGGTAGCTTCAAACAACTTAACATCGAATAAACCATGTTTAACAATGTTTCATTCCTTCTATTTACCACGCCTTTCTATTGTGGAGTGTTCAACGTGGTTAACAAAGATAGAATCTTATTCTATATGAGGTACCCTTTGTAACACCCCATTTTAGGGTCAAATCAGAAAAGTGGTTTTGGGACCACGAATCTGAAGTAGAAAAATTTATTTTATTATTTATTTAAGTTTTACAGTATGATTGAATGATTATATGAAAATTTTGTTAAGAAATTTTATCGATTGAGTGTCCAGTTTGACTAATAGGACTAAATTGCAATAGATGCTAAATGTGGGTTCTAGAAGCTAGAGGTGTATAATTGCTATGAAATTTTAAATTGGAGGTCTTTAAATGGTAATTAGACCATTATACTTTTAATTTGGACAAAAATGGACATGGTTAGATAAAATTTCAAAGTTTTAAGTGAAGGGCATTTTGGTCATTTGGTAAATAAAGGCAAAAATAACTACTAAAAAGATGACATCTTTCCCAATTCAGTCCTCCATGGTCAAAAATCACTAAAGAAGGCATATCTAGGGTTTGGCCAACTTCCAAGCTTGATTGTAAGCCCATCTTTGTCCCATTTTTAATGATTTATGTTTTTGTGAATGTTGTAACTTGATTTAGCTATTCTAAGGACTAATTTGAAAGAAAATCAAAGTATAAAATTTAATCCATGTTAAATATTTGTGTATTTTTATGTTTAATGGTAGAAAATGTATGTTTGGTGTTAGGTAAACATCATTTACCAAGTGATTTTTGAAGAAAATGTCAAATAGGGACCTATTTGTAACAGTTGTAAATTGTGTGTAAAAATGTGAATAAATGAAAATTTTGGGCTGATATGAGTACTAATAATATTTGGCTAGGCTTGGGTAATGAAGAAATTGAATGAAAATCATTTTACGAGCCTAGGGACTAAAATGTAAAAAGTTGAAAAGTTAAGGGCAAAAATGTAAATTTTTCCATAAGGAGTTTTTGGGATTAAATTGAATAATGTGATGATTTAATGAGTTAAATGTGGTGTTATAGATCAAGAAAGATGAGGTTCTGACCTAGACCGGGGAAAGAACAAGGTTGTAGACTAAATCGAACTATTAGCCATTTTGTACTAAGGTAAGTTCATATGTTAAAAATAAGCTTTAGTATAATTGTACTTAAATGATTTAATATTTCATGAATTGCATGTTTGATTATGTGAATGAGTATAAATCTACGAACAAGTTCGACGATGAATAGACAAACAAGAAATCCCTTTTGAACCTTAAGAGTAGGGTAGGATACAAGTGACATGTCACTAGGATCATTATGTGTTATGTGACTATGTGATCCGGGTGCTGGTCTTGTACGTCCTACCAGTGGCTAAGTATATCGGCATATGTTGTGGATACTTGACAGCTTGTGTAAGAAACACCGTGTAGCTACATATTGACTAACAGCTTGTGTGAGCAGGCCCGTCTATAGCTCAAGAACAAGCGATTATGTGATATGAGACTGAGGTAGCATTGGCTATGTATGTGGCACTTAGTGTGCAAAAATCTCAAGTATCCGTCATTATTATTCCGAGTGGTTCATGGGTACGTCAAAGATGAGATTATGTGTATGTTCATTTCGAGATGGTTCAGGTATGTGTGTAAAGCTCATGTTTATTAAATGCTTGAAATAAGGAAAATGAGGAAGTTTTGTGATGGAATGAATTATGATACTATGGTAAATTTACATTTAATTATGTTATATTATTTGAATGTTATATGCATGGTAAGGTTGTTTATTTCATGCATACGAGCTTACTAAGCTATATAGCTTACTCCGTTTATTTTGCATGTTTTTATAGTGTCGCCAAGCTAACTTGGATCGGAGATCGTCAGAGATTCGAATCACACTATCAAACTTTCACTTTGGGTATTGATGATCTTAGTATTTTGAAAGTATGGCATGTATAAGGACTTGGTTATTTTGTTATATGTTTCATTATGATTTTAGCTAAATGAATTGGCATGTAAATGTCAAAGGCTTGTTGTGGAAATTGGCCATGTAAATTAGCTCATCTTGGTTAATATGGTTGTAAATCTATTTATATGCATGTATGTGCTAATACTTTCATTGATGTGGTTTATAATGGTTTGTTACTTGTTAATTGTGGTTTAATGCCTTGTTGTGAACTGGATGGGTTGGTTTATTTATATGCTATATCATCTTGATGAGTGAATACAAGTTGGTATTAGTCTTAGTGGTGTTTTGGAAATGTGAAAGTGGTATGATTGATTTAGACTGTTAAATGTCATGTGCATGTTAGATTATGGTATTACATTGATATGCATTAGCCATGATTGTAACACCCCACACCTGTACCCTATGCTGGGATAGAATACGAGGTGTTACCTAAATCGGTTGCATACAAACACCCTTTTCTTAGTCGTCATAATTTAGTCGAATTTAAAAATTTTCTGATTCTTTATCAACGACTTGATAACAAAGGCCTATGAGGTTCCAACCGTCATATAAAACCATTCGGGAATGATTCGGATCTTCCCACAAACTCTGAAAAACATAACTAGATACAAGGGCATTCGCCTGTGTGAGAGGGGTAACACCCCCGTGTGACTAATTCGACATGATCGTACTGATGGCCCGTGTGGCTCACACGGCCTAAGAAATTCATGGACATGCCCGTGTCCTCCATCCATGTTGAATTAATTCTAAATGCACACCTATAGGGGTTTTCACATGACCTGGCACACGCCTGTGTCCCTGACCTGTGTCATTCACACGCCCGTGTCTTAGCACGTGTGCAAAAACATGGACATTCTATTTCTGACATCAGCATCCCCAAAACGTCACACGGCCAAGGCATACTAGGCCGTGTCCATCACACAGCTGAGACACATGGCCATGTCTCTGCCCTTATGTTTACTGTCATGCATACTGACTTGAAATCTTTACGTGCAGGGGACACACGGCCAGACCACACGCCCATAGGGCAGACCATGTGTCACACACGCTCGTGTACCTACCCATGTGGACAATATAAGGCTATTTACCAAGCCTCTTTGCCACCCTTATTTACACTGCATACATATTAGGAACCAAAACCAATACAAGGATATCTCATGCAACCAATTCAGCCACAATAAACAACAGTCCATGTGTGCATTTTACTCATCTATGAAAATAACATCTTTGTATATAAATCAAAATGAATGTTAGCCATCATTCAAGGTTTAATACAAAATGAGGGATTTATCCCAAACCAACACATTTGGCCAAACTTATAAAGACATAAAACATAAGTCTAGTCCCCTATACATGCCATATTAAAAAATATAAATCAAACTATACCGAAAGCTTCGATTGATAGTGTGATTGATATCTCAGACTTTCGTTGATCCTTGAGCTAGATAGGAAGCACTATAAGAAAATGGAAAAGGAGAAGGAGTAAGCATAAAGCTTAGTAAGTTGCACATAAATAATTATACATAACTTTGTCATTCATCAACAAGTATCATAACACACAAGTGGCATAAGCAAACTTACTCATCAATAGTCAATACACCTCATATAACATATATTGAGCTCACATTTCATACATACCAAATAGGTACCCGTGTCACTCACAACAAGGTTATACTTTTCTTGTTAATTTGAAATCATACTTTTACCGTTGAACTATTTGGAACATTATCAGATACTCATTTAGCCTCAAACATGGGTGCAGGTGCTGATGCCATGTCCCAGAAATGTCTTACACTGGCACTCATCTCAATGTCGACGCCATGTTCCAGACATGGTCTTACACAAGCTCTAGCATATCTATGTCGATGCCATGTCCCAGACATAGTCTTACACTGACACCTCTCGTAGTTGATGCATGTCCCAGACATGTCTTACATTGGCTTATGTCTTGAGGCCGATGCCATGTCCCAGACATGGTCTTACACAAGCTCTAGCATATTTGTGTCGATGCCATGTCCCAAACATGGTTTTACACTGACACCTCTCATAGTCGATGCATGTCCCAGACATGTCTTACACTGGCTTACGTCTTGAGGCCAATGCATGTCCCGGACATGTCTTACATTAGCACTCATCTCAATGCCGATGCCATGTCCCAGACATGGTCTTACACTGACACCTCTCATAGTCGATGCATGTCCCAGATATGTCTTACATTGGCTTACGTCTCGAGGCCGATGCATGTCCCAGACATGTCTTACACTAGCACTCGTCTCAATGCCGATGCCATATCCCAACATGGTCTTACACTGGCTCTCATAATGTGGCCGATGGATGTCCCAGACATGTCTTACAATAGCTCACAATAACACATATGTTATGACATGAATATCCGATTTATTTCCTCTACTATCTCTATTACCATCATGCTTTCTCAATTCCACAATCAAGCAATTCATGCTATATTAATCTCAAGTACAATTCAACACATACATTAACATTGTAGTTGTATTATTTACTTGAAACTTACCTCGGATTACAAAATGTGGCAACTAGTCAATTTAGTCGATTTGCTTGGCTTTCCCTTGGTTTAGGTTCGGATTCGATATTTCTTGATCTATAATAGCAAAAAGTCACTACAGGGAAACAAACTTTTAGCGGCTTTTTTTGCCTTTAAAGTGCCACTAGAACTATTTGCGATGTTTTCACAAGTGCCACAAAAAACGCCGCAATAGAGTACGCCGCAAAAATTTGGGCGTTTATTTAAAAAAAACACCGCAAAAGATCACGACTTTTAGCAGCGTTTGCGGGAGAAGTGCCGATAAAAGTCATGGCTTTTAGCGATGCTTTTGTTAAAAACACCGCTAATTTTGGAAGCTTTGCAATATGCATTTTTTACCAATATCCAACACTTTCTGCATTAAATCCAACCAAAAACAGCAAATATAGCATGGAATTCAACCAAAAACATTAAATCTAAAATGATACTTCAAATTCAACAAAAGATATATGATGTAAATTAATAAATGAAGTATAACTCAAAATATTCTTACAATAATGTTAAATGTGACTGTTAAAAATATTCTTACAACGAGAAAACAAATGTCTAAGATAGCGGCTTTTTCGACTACTGAAACATCTTCATCATATGCTAGAGCTGTAGCTGGAGCTCATTGTACTTTTTGCTTTACTCTGCTGCCATCGTTGTTGCCTCTGCCTCCATCGCTGCTACCGCTGCCTCCCTCGCTGCTGCATCCGCTCTAAGTTGTTGCTGGAGTTCTTCATATTTTCTTTGAACCTCAGCAATTTGCTCAATTGTGCTCGCTTACATCTGAGCTATCTGGTCTCTTAACCATTGAACTTCAACTTGAGCTTGACTACCGGAAGGCATGTATTGCTGAGAGCCAGATCCAAAATATTTGGTCGGGGTAACACCAGATCCTTGAAATCGAACCCGACTGTACCTTTCAGGACCCAAAACTTCAATAATAATTCTATTATCAATGTTCTCAAGATTAACAAAACTATCAGTCGAAGCAATCGCTTCATACTCCGCCTTCTTCTCTTTAGTTTCTCCTAATAAATCAATCAAAGAGTTAGAAACGAAATATATAATAAAAAGGAATGCAACATAACTTAACATTATTTAAAACTACTAACGACGAATTAAACCATTATAATTAAACATTATAAATATTTATAATAAATCTAATTTTATTAAGTAAATATACCATAATTTCTCCATCTTCGGATGTCATAGGAGATCCATCTTTCTTCCTATGCGTAATCTCAAAAAGCTGAAGGCGTCCAACTTTTTGACCAGACGAGACGTCCTACAATATAGTAGTAAAAATATTATTTAATAGTAGAAAGTCATTAATATGTGACAGAATTAATAAATTCATAATACCTTGGCCTCAGCTACAGAAGCAAAACTTCTTGACCGTACCGTGTGCGTGAATTTTTGTTTTTGCCTTCTGCTTGTTCCAACTAGCTCACGGTCCTACATAATGAAATTATTATTACGTATATAGTAAACACTATATACCAAAAAATTTATAAGAGTTTGGAAGTACGTAATACCTCTCCTTTCTTTGAATTCTAGAATCTAACCGCATCTTCCCATTGGTACTTTAGCATTCCCGGTAGGACATTTCGCAATTTTCTTGAAGGTTTATGTCTTTCTTAAAATATTGTTTTTTCAAAGTGCTTTTATGGTCTCTCCATTTTTTACCCAATGCCTTCTTGATATAGTCATGTGAGACCTCTGAAGCAAATCTCTCCTAAAAAAAACACAAGTTTAGAATGTAAATATAAATGAAACTTAGACCAAAGTATTATAAATTACATTCACGTTTTGCTACCTTAATATTATCGAGTGTAACACCCTGAATTTTGGCCTAGAAGTATTGGGCCTTGAGTGGGGGTCTGTAAGGAGGTTGTATATAGGTATTTAATTGTGCAATGAAATGAAACAATTAAATGTTTGGTTTAGTGGTTAATGGCTTTGAGAAGTGTTGGAGAAATCTTAGGTTCAAACTTGGGCTTTAGCAAAAATTTTGGTATGAAGTGAAAAAAACCTGGATGCTTGGATGAGGGCCTTTTAAATTATTGTGTTAAATAAATGACACAAGAAGCAATGTGGTCTAGTGGAAGTGGCGTAATTAAGGTTGTATGGGAGCCTGGGTTCAAGCCTTGGCTCTTGCAATTTATTCTGTTTTTTTTTAAGGGAACCTGGACTTTGGCCTTTAGACCTTATAATTAATTAGGGATAAAATATGTCACAAAAAGAGCCTGTGGTGAAGTGGCAAGGTGGCGTCATAGAGTTGGCAAGGAGGTCCAGGGTTCGAAACTCATGGCAATAAAAGAGCATTTATTTTGCTAACAGGGAGCGACAAGAGTTGGTGTTGAACTTAAACTCTGATGTTGGAAGGATCCCACATCGGGAAGCTAACATAAGAGTGGATGCGAAGCTGGCTTTAAATAGAGAGAACCATGAAGAGAGTAAAGATACCTTTCTTGGCTGATCCCTTTCGCTGTATGGTGTGCTCGTTTGGGTTGGGCGTCGGCTAAGAGTGCTCGGAGCGTGGATTAACTCTAGTTTCCTATCAGGTGTGTATTTCTCACTACTCTAGTTGTAGGATGGCTACTTCGGGCCGCGATGGGCCGAAAGGGGCCATGTGGGCCAAATGGGCCTACGAGCCCAATTGGATAAGTTGTTTGATTGTGTAGTAAATATTGGACTAGGCTAGGTGAATCTCATATTTGTGGCTAGATTTGGGCTAAAAGGGCCACACAAGCGTGTGGGCCCATTTGGGCCGAGAATGGGCTTTAGGGCCATTCGTATTGTTATCCCTATTTAGAATACTTTAGTTTACCAATTACAGAAATACCCTCGACTTGTAAAATTCCTAAAAGTACCCTCGATTTATAGAATTATTGTTTTACCCTTGATTTACAAAATTACTGTTTTACCCTCGATTTACAAAATTACCGTTTTACCCTCGATTGTGAAATTACTGAAATACCCCTATAGGGTAGAATTACCAAAATACCCCTAGTTTGTAAAATTACCAAAATACCACTGGTTTGTGAAATTACCAAAATACCCTCAATTTGTAAAATTACCAAAATACCCCTGATTTACAAAATTACAGAAATACCCTTAACTTTCTAAAAATTATAGAAATACCATTGGTTTACAAAATTACTGAAATACCCTTGGTTTGTAGATTTACCAAAACACCCTTGTAGGATGAAATGACTAAAATTCCCCTAATAGGTAAAAAGACCGTAAAGCCCTTTAGGGTAAAGTGACCGTAATACCCCTATATGGTAAAATGACGAATATGCCCTTATGTTCCGTATGATTGATGTGCTTAGGATTTACATATATTGATATTGGATTAGTTAAGTTTGAGTGATAGGTGGTGGTTATCGTAGGTGATTGATTTTGGAAACGTTTCAACTTCAACCCATAATAGGTGTGTAATAACCCTCGCAGTAGCTTAGATTAATATTCGCCGAAAAGCTGAATGCTAAAATTTCAGCATTTCAGGAACTTGTGATTTTGCCTTTGCTTAAAGATGCAATAGATACGATATGATCGGTGTTTGGATCGATGGAGCAGGTAAGAGCGCAATTTTGTGCACGATGGTAAGTTAGGCCTCAATGGGCTAGAATCTGGCCCAATGGGCTTTCGGGCCCATTTGGGTAAAACTGATAGAAAATGGAATCTGGAAAAGTTGCATGTTAACACGATTAGTACTATTGTAAAATTTGGATTAAGCAGGCTTAGTGGGCTAAATCAGCATTCGTAGGGCCCATTAGGGGTTTTGGGCCCAAAAGCCCGAATTTGATAAAATGGGTCAAAGATCATTGTTTAAACACTCGGAAGTATTGATAATTGTTAATGAACATGAAAAACCCTGATATTTGGTAAAATTACGAAATTACCCTTATAATATGAAAAATGACTGTTTTGCCCTTGTGGGCAAGTGATTGACTTGGACTGTGTGGTTGATGGATTTGATTGTGAATATATGTTGGTGATATGAATGACTTGACTGTGATTGTTTGATTCAAATATGGGCATGACATTCTGCATACATGACATGTTGCATGGGTTGGGTTTTATAAATGGAGGAAGTGCTAAAAGGGCTATGCCCTAGTTTACCGAAAAGGGCTTTGCCCCAGTTTATCAAAAAGGGCTTTGCCCCAGTTATTAAAAGAGGCTAGGCCTCCAGTTATATGATAAAGAAGCTATGCTGCCAGTGGAGAGTTTGGTTGGGTGGGTTGAGTTATTCCACACATGGTGTGTTGGTTGGTACGGGTGGAGAGTAGCGGATGGTGGGTTGAGTAGTCTCCCCAAATGGGCTTGCATACATTCATTGATATTACATGTGATATTAAAATGGGCCTATGGGCCATACCGCTTACAGTAAAGGCTTCGGCCAGTGATATGATTTATGAAAAGGCTTCGGCCCAGTGATATGATTTATGAAAAGGCTTCGGCCCAGTATATGTCGAGACTGAATTAGGGCTTAGGCCCATACTGTACTGTTAATGAATAGGGCTTTGGCCCAGATTGTACTAACACTATATTATTCACTGTTTGTTTGTTGTTAGGGATTACACACTGAGTTTTCGTAAACTCACCCCGTTTCTAACTGTGCAGGTAATCCCTAAGCTTAGATGGTTTGGAGCTGCGAGGGACTCGGAGATGGCCACACTACTGTTTCTGTTTCTTTTAATTGCAAGAAGTAACCAGTTTATTTTTTTATAACTTTTATCTTAACTAATATTATTATTTGGTTTTGGGTTGTAATAAGGCCATTTTAATTATTTTTCTGGGATTATTTTATTTTATACCCTATATTTTACTGATAACAATCCAAAATGGGTTAGACTTAGGGCGCATTTCCAAAATGATAATTGTTTTCAAAATAACGCAACGATAGAATTAATCGGTTTATCAAAAATATCTACTTAAATGAATTCCAACTCGTTTTTCTCAAAACCTAACCTCGCACCAAAGTGTGGCAATGGCTGTGGGCATGTCTAGGATTGGATCCAATCAAGAGCTTGGTACTTAAGCAGCCTTCATGGCTCACCTCCTATGTTTCGGATACCAACCTGGTGCACAGCTTTCATTCACTTTATTAACTTAGCAAAGGCTATCTTTTAAAACACTATGAAGGATGTTGAAAGAGGCATGGGTTTTCTTAAAAACTTCAATGTGACACGTCGAATCTGGCCAAACGTGTGGGCCGGGTTTGGGGTGTTACATCGAGAGCTTGATTTTTATTGCTATCAGGCATGTGATGCCATGATTCATAGTTGATGGGCAACATATTGGCATTTCGTGCTATAATGCCCAAATAGGCTATTAAAGGTCGAGTTTCAGATCCAACAGGCTGACCATGACTATTTTTACTTACTTTGACACGCTCAACAGGATTTAATGTATAAATCTTTAAGTAACGTAGGTCCTCGACCTCTGCGTGTCCCACTATTTTCAGCTAAAAAACAATATATTATTATATTAAAATTGAAAAATAAATCAATAATAAAAGTCAACACACATGTAAAATAAACTTAACATTACTTTGAAATTCTGCAGGCTCGTCAAGTGTCTCCGGCACATTCGAAGATCCAATAACTGTCTGCTATTCACTATTTGCTTCTTTCGAATTTAGAGTAATCTGGACAATACTTAAATCTCGTAATCTTCTTCTACGTATTTTTCCTGCAATACACATAAAATAGTTGAAATTTTAGTAACAACTTACAACAATAATAGTACATATAAAATAGTTAAATTATATAACATGACCAAGATTAAAATTATAATATTACATATAATTAAAAAATATTAAAACCTTACTACATCATAATTCGTAAATATCTTCATCCACATCCTGACGAACCCATTGAAATTTTGTACTAGTACTAAGGATATTTTCATTTAAGTTTTGTTCTGGAAAAGGCAAAGTTTTTGATCTTTCGACGATGTCATCTCTACTTCCATTGCCCATGTCAAACAAGTCTTTCAGAGTACAACGTACTAAACCTCATCAGTTGGATCTTTTGAGTAAAAAACTTGTTTCACTTGAGAAGAAAATACATACAGCTTGTCTATCAATTGTTCTCTAGTGTGAATCAATCGAGAGAAATTCACCATTGTAAAACCAAATTGATCGTTTTTAATTCTGTGAGCAGTATTAACATCAACCCAATCACATCGAAATAAGACAACTTTCATTTTTCATAGTAATCCAACTCAATAATATCATAAGAAGTCCGTAATACTCCACATTTCCCTCAACGGGATTACTGTCCCTAGCACTAGCATAACTTGTAATTGAAGAATTAAGAACTATTCCAAAATTTCGAGTTCTCCTCAATCTCTCGCGATATTTTGTATGAAATCTGAATCCATTAATGATGAAGGCACTATATCTTTTTACTACTCTATTCGGACCTTAGGAAAGCCATTTAACTTCGTCATTAACGTCCTTCCCAATCCAAACCTATGGAATCGAAAGTAAATTGAGTAATTATAAATGTTATATGAAACCATTATTATTTGTCAATAAAAGGTTGAATTGCATACCGTTTGGCTTAACCATTCATGAAAAGATTCTGTGAATAACTTATTAATCTCTCGTTGTTGTAATCTTCGGGAGCGTGAATGAGATCTCAGTATTTGTTTGTACTCACTATGTTAAAAAGAGGTTTAATTGGTTAGAAAATAAAAAAAATCAAAAAGATGAATATTTATCATATTATAGAACTTACTTGCATAATGGTTCAATTGAATCGTGGTGAAAATGAACATATCTATGTGCTTGTATCCAAGATCTTTCATCTAATTCTACAATTTTAACTTTACTGATTGGCTCTCCATAACTTTGATATAAATAAGTTTCGGCGAAGTTGGGATCATTGGGCCCAGCATTTCTACTTGGCCTATTCAGTCGTGTTTCAACATCTTCTAAATATCTAGAACAGAAGGTCATATACTCCTTTGCCAAGTAGCCTTCAGCAATTCATCCTTCTGGATAACACTTATTTCGACAATAAGACTTCAATTTGCTGAGGAACCTAAACACGATATACAACATTGTCAAAAGTTGTAACTAAATGTATAGAGGTGAATAAATGAATACTTTACAAATAAATTAGCACCTTTCTATAAGATACATCCATCGATAGAAAATTGGTCCACCAATTATTGCTTCATGAGGGAGATGGATTACCAAGTGCACCATAATAGTGAAGAAGGAAGGTAGAAAGATCTTCTCCAAATTGCATAAAGTCAAAGAGGCTCAATCCTGTACTTTCTCAAGTTCTTCAACATCCAAAAATTTGCCACAAATAGCTTTCATTATATTGGAATGTTCAATTACACAGAACGTCACCTTTTTTGACATACAGCACCATAAAGCAAGTGGCAGTAAATCTTGCATCAAGATGTGATAATCATGTGATTTTAAAGAATATAGTCTTCGATCTTTAAGACTCACACATCGAGATATATTTGATGCATACTGTAACACCCCGAACCCGAAACCGACACCGGAGTCGAACACGAGGTGTTAACTGGCTTTAACCCCTTACAAAATTTATTTTCCAGACACTGCCCAATCTGTGTACTAGTCGTTTTAAAAATCATATCTTGAGTTTCGTAACTCGAAAATCAGTTTCGTAATTTTTCCCAGAAACTAGACTCATGTGCCCATCTATGTATTTTTTTTCTAGAATTTTTGGTTGGGCCAATTAGTACAGTTTATTAGTCAAAGTCTCCCAAGTTGCAGGGGTCGACTACACTGACCTTTTCCCATTACGACTTGGATATCTCCCTGCACGGGGCTTCAATACTGATGCCGTTTGTTTCTATGAAAACTAGACTCAGAGAGGAATCTATACATATATAGTACGACCCCTAATTATCTCTGGTTAATTTATAATGAATTTCCAAAGTCGGAGCAGGGAATCCAGAAACCGTTCTGGCCCTGTCCCACAAAAATCTGATTATCTCTTAATATACTGCCCGTATGATCTTTTCGTTACTTCCTCATGAAAGCAGACTCATCTAGCTTCGATTACATAATTTATTCATCAATTAATTCTACTCCTACTATTTTTAGTGATTTTTCAATCTCATGACACTGCTGCTGCCAGCATCTGTTACGAAAGTAACTAGGTCCATTTCATGCCTACCCTTGATCCAACTCATCGAACATTCGTGCCATTTTCGCATGGCTTAAAGTTTACATGCCATAATTCAAACACAACGTACTAGCTTATACATGCCAAAATGATCTTCTAAGCACACTAAGAAGAAAGTACCAAAACTTGCTATCCGGTGTGATGACTTCGATGACGGCCTGACCCCGCAAAAATAGATGAGTCCAAGCAACCTATAATGGGTGACAAGGAAACACCGAGTGAGTTTATAACTCAGTAAGTCATAAGCAATGCACTACCATCCATCAATAACATTATCACAAGAGGAAACAAAATGGAACGAGACAATTTACTCCATCCATACCGAACCATACCATAGTTCCTCCAACCTATCGATTCAGTTTCATATCAATTCATACATTCACATTCCATATACTCATCAATAGGACATTGAGGCAATTTCATAAATCAATTTATTTTCGTTACAATCAAACGACTAAACGGCCTTTCACCCATCCTACGATAAATTTTATGTACGTGACTTCAAGTATATTTGTCACATAGGTTCAAACTTACCGAGCTCAACACCAAGTATAAGCATAGCACCTATTAGCCATGTACTCAAGACACTTACCCGATCCGCTGTCCGCGATCGACTCAATAGTGTCGCACACATAGTGTCCATAATGATTCACGAATGCATATTGAGTCCGCACACTCAGTGCTATATAATCAACTCGCACACTTAGTGCCACGTAATCAAATCGCACACTTAGTGCTACATAGTCAAACTCGCACACTTAGTGCCGCATGGTCAATTCGCACACTTAGTGCATCATATTCATTTCGCACACTTAGTGCAACATAGTCGAATCGCACACTTAGTGCTGTACAATTTAATCCCGCGCACTTAGCGCCAATCTCATGGTCATAAATGGTTATCCCGCACGTTTAGTGCCGAGATCAACAACTCAGTACATCTTATCTCTTTTCTTTCATTCAACAATTTCATCATCACATACGTAAATGCATATATATATGTATATTTATTCATTCCATTCAGCATCAATACATACACATTATGACCATTTGAAATAATACCAACTACATGCTTAATGACTTACCTCGTGTTGGGTAAGACGGTTCCAACTCGGCTACTCGATAACCTTTTCTTTGCCTTTGCTCGATTCACCTCCTTTAACTCCTTGAGCTAAATCAATAATTTAACTAGTTTAACCACCTTGCTAAATATTTACAATCCAATTTCACATGTATATGTATGTTAGTATATTCGGCCAATAACCTCATGCAACTACCAAAGCCGAATCAACTAAATATACTTATGAATATATATATATATCATCATCGAAATCACCTAAGCTTAGACATCAATTTTTAATTCCAAGCAAGTTGCCGAATGCAACCTTACTAAATTTTCATGGATTCAATATACCATTACCATGGGATCAACAACCAAAAATTCATAGACAATTTAGGAAAATCACATTACAAATCTCAAATTCAAGCAAAGACCATGGCCGAAATGCATGTATACATGTACAATGTCAACTATAACATCATTTAAGTCCACATATAACTACATTTCTTAAGTTCCACATCTTAATGCCCATTATAGCCACTCCCCTAGTCTAAATCTAGCAATCGGCAACGCCACCTTTCCACTATGTTAGCCGAATACTCATTCTCTTCCTAGTCCTAAGTTCGGCACCTCCAACAAAATAGCTTAACAATTTTCAACTTTCATGCTAACATAACAAGCAACTTAACACATCCATATAACTAGCATGCTAATAGCATCAAGGTATCAACTAGCTTTTATTTTTAAACTCCTTAGCCGAATCCTAACTCTCCAACAACCCCAAATCCAACCATGGAATAGATAGAATCTAGACTCATCACCCCAAAGGTAGGGTAAGCTTCCAAAAATATCATTGAACATACCTTGGTCTAAAGGACCACCTTGGCCGAATCTTGCTTCCTCTTCTTCCTCTAGTTAGAACAATTGCAAAAGAAAGAAAATATGAACACTCCTTCTTCCCTCCTTATTAAGCATTCAAACTCCCTCATTTTTCATGCCACAACATCAAACACTCCCCCTAGGCACAAGCAATGGCCGAATTCCTTCCAAGTTCTTTTCTCCCCTTCTTTTTCTTGGTTTTTTCGGCTAGGAGATGGCAAGTATGACACCCATTTTTTTTTGTTCCCTTTTCTATTATTATCCCCATCATTTGTTCACCAAAGAAACATATTAAATTAGAATGAGTGGAGCATCATCACTCCTTGGCCGGCCACCATGAATTTTATGGGCAAATTGACATGCAAAGCCATGCTTCCTCAACCTATTATTAGTTAATCCTTATAATTCATCTATCATCTTTTCTAACTTCGTCAACTAGGTCCTTTTTGAATGAATTCACAATCCTAATGCTAATATTAAGCATTTAATTTCTCATATATTCACTGTCACACAACAATTTATGCAATTAAAACACGAAAATAAATTTTTGGCTCGATAATGTGGTCTCGAAACCACATTCCGACCAGGGTCTAATTTGGGTTGTCACAACTCTCCCCCACATAAGAAATTTTCGTCCTCGAAAATCTTACCGGTAAATAGGTTTGGGTATCGTTCTTTCATCGAGCTCTCGGTTTCCCAGGTTGCTTCCTCGATCCCGTGTTTAAGCCACAACACCTTAACCAACGGAACCCTCTTATTTCGTAACTCTTTCACTTCACGAGTTAGGATACGAATCGGTTCTTCTTCATAGCTCATATCAGCCTGAATTTCAACCTCCGACGGACTAATTATGTGCGAAGGATCAGATCTATAGTGCCGAAGCATCGAAACATGAAAGACGTCGTGAATCTTTTCAAGTTCAGGAGGCAAAATCAATCTATATGCAACCGGCCCCACTCGTTCGGAAATTTCGTACGGCCCAATGAATCTCGGGCTCAACTTGCCTTTACGGCCAAATCTGAGTACCTTTTTCCAAGTCGAAACTTTGAGGAACACTTTATCTCCCACCTGATATTCAATGTCCTTCCGTTTCAGATCCGCATACGATTTTTGACGATCTGTGGCTACCTTCAGACTTTCACGAATTACCTTTACTTTCTGTTCGGCATCTTTAATCAAATCAACTCCGAAAATTTTACTTTCACCGAGCTCGGTCCAAAACAATGGCGTTCGGCATTTACGACCGTACAAAGCCTCGTAAGGTGCCATCTTAATACTTGATTGAAAACTATTGTTATAAGCGAATTCAATCAAAGGTACATACCGTTCCCATGAACCACTAAACTCAAGGATGCAGCATCTCATCATATCCTCGAGTATCTGAATTATCCGCTCGGATTGACCATCGGTTTGGGGATGAAAAGCGGTGCTAAAATGCAGCTTGGTACCCAAAGCTTCTTGCAATTTCTTCCAAAATCGCGAGGTGAATCTCGGATCTCTATCCGACACGATAGAAATAGGTACTCCATGTAATCTCACAATCTGAGTAACATACAATTCGGCTAGTTTATCCAATGAAAAATCCGTACACACGGGGATAAAGTGAGCCGACTTAGTCAGCCTATCAAGAACAACCCAAATCGCATCCTTCTTACTTGAGGACAATGGCAGTCCGGACACAAAGTCCATTGTGACTCGGTCCCATTTCCACTCCGGTATCATGATCGGCTGAAGTAATCCTGAAGGCACTTGATGTTCCGCTTTCACCTGTTGACATATTAAACATCTCGAAACAAAGTCGGAGATGTCTCGCTTCATACCATGCCACCAAAACCGACGTTTCAAGTCGTTGTACATTTTCGTGCTCCCCGGGTGAATTGACATTCGGCTACAATGGGCTTCGTTCAGTATCATCGGAATGAGTTTCGAATTCCTTGGAACGCACAAACGACTTCTAAACCTCAAACAACCATCATCATCAATCTGAAACTCCGATTCCTTGTTCGGAACACACTCAGCTCGTTTTGTAACCAATTCATCATCAACTTTCTGAGCTTCACGAATTTGATGAGTCAATAATGGTTTGGCTTTTAATTCAGCTACTAACACATTGTCAGGTAGAACAGACAAGTGTACATTCATCGCTCGCAAAGCAAACAGTGATTTCCGGCTTAAGGCGTCCGCAACCACATTAGCCTTTCCCGGGTGGTAATCAATGACAAGCTCGTAATCTTTCAACAACTCAAGCCAACGTCTTTGTCGCAGATTCAAGTCTCGTTGAGTCATCAAATATTTGAGACTTTTGTGATCCGAAAACACATGGCACTTCTCACCAAACAAATAATGTCGCCATATTTTCAATGCAAACACAATGGCGGCTAGTTCAAGATCATGGGTCGGATAATTTCTCTCGTGTGGCTTCAATTGTCTTGACGCATAGGCCACAACTCGACCTTCTTGCATCAATACGCAACCCAACCCAAGTAGGGATGCGTCACTATAAATGACAAACTCTTTACCCGATTCGGGTTGCACCAAAATTGGAGCTTCAGTCAGATGAGTTTTCAGTTGATCGAAGCTTTTCTGACATTTCTCCGTCCATTCAAACTTAACATCCTTCTGAAGTAGCTTTGTCATTGGTGTGGCTATCATCGAGAAACCTTTGACAAATCGTCGGTAATAACTGGCAAGCCCTAGAAAGCTCCGGACTTCGGTAACATTTCTCGGAGGCTTCCAGTTAAGTATGGCTGAAATTTTGCTCGGGTCAACTCGAATACCCAATGCGGATACCACATGACCCAAGAAGCTAACCTCTCTTAACCAGAACTCACACTTACTGAACTTAGCATATAACTGCTTATCCCACAAAATTTGCAACACTTGCCTCAGATGCTCAGCATGTTCGGTCTCATCTCTTGAATAGACCAAGATGTCATCAATAAACACAACTACGAACCGATCCAAATACGGCCTGAAGATCCGATTCATCAAATCCATAAACACCGCAGGGGTATTAGTGAGCCCGAACGGCATCACTAAGAACTCGTAGTGACCGTACCTCGTTCTGAAAGCAGTTTTGGGTACGTCCAAATCTCGAATCCGCAACTGATAATAACCCGATCTCAAATCTATCTTTGAAAACACCGATGCTCCCTTTAATTGATCGAACAGATCATCAATACGCGGTAACGGATACTTATTCTTTATCGTCACTTTATTCAGTTGACGATAATCAATGCACAACCTCATGGTTCCGTCCTTCTTTTTCACGAACAATACTGGGGCACCCCAAGGTGAGAAACTCGGTCGAGCGAAACCTCTATCCGTCAATTCTTGCAACTGAGCTTTCAACTCTTTTAACTCGGTTAGTGCCATACGATACGGAGCGATCGAAATAGGCGTAGTTCCAGGTACAAGCTCAATACCAAACTCTACCTCCCGAATAGGTGGCAAACCCGGTAACTCTTCAGGAAAAACATCCGGGTATTCACAGACCACCGGCACCGATTCGGGTTTCTTTTCTAACTCCTTGTCATCAAGTACATACGCGAGGTATGCTTCGCACCCTTTCCTTACATATTTCTGGGCCAACATTACTGATATTACAGCTGGCAACCCCCTTAAGTCCGCAGACTCAACTCGGATTATTAGAGGGCATCTCTTACACACTTTATCAATAAGTACGCATTGACCCAAAGGGTTTGATACTCGAATTACGAGCTCAGTAGACTCAACAGGTAGAGTCTTACTGGTTGCTAAGGTTTCGCATACATATGAATGAGTAGAACCAGGGTCAATCAATGCAATCACATTAGTATCAAAGAGAGTGAAGGTACCAGTGATGACGTCGGGGGAGGATGCCTCCTCTCGTGTGCGAATGGCATATGCTCTAGCAGGAGTACGGTTCTCGGCTCGATCGGCCGTATCAGAGGCCCCCCTCTGACTACCACCCCTGCCTCCTAAAATTCTCGGTGGTCTACCTCTAGATGTCACTCCACTAGGTCTTGCACCTTGAATCTTATTCTTCTCATCCAGCTCCGTGCAATCTCTAATGAAGTGGTCCTTCGAACTGCATCCGTAACAGGCCCTGCTAGTAGACTTGCCCCAACATTCACCTAGGTGTCGTCTTCCACATTGAGGACATTCAGGTTTCTCGTGATGATTATTGCCCACACTAGCTACCGAAGTAGCTCGGGAGCCCATCGATGGTCTTGCCCTGATGGAAATTCCGCAGTCGCCCTCGACTTATTAATGTCCTCCCTGAACTTCTTTACAGCTGAGAACGGAGCTTTACCCGTCGATCTTTTACGATAATCTCTAGCTTCAAATTCAGCCTTCCTCTTCTCCTTTCCAAGTTCTTCCGCCTTGCAGGCTCGTTCGACTAGTGTTACGAATTCTTTTATTTCCAAAATACCCATTAGTAGCTTTAATCTTCATTCAATCCTTCCTCGAATCTTTTGCACATAGCAACCTCATCAGCTACACACTCCCGGGCATACCTACTGAGTCTTACGAATTCATGTTCGTATTCAGATACAGTCATACGGCCTTGCTTGAGTTCCAAGAACTCCTTACGCTTCTGATCAATGAACCGTTGGCTAATAAATTTCTTTCGGAATTCCGTTTGAAAGAAGTCCCAAGTTACTCGCTCGTTCGGGACTATGGAGATCAAGGTCCTCCACCAATAGTAGGCTGAGTCTCGCAACAAAGATACAGCACATTTTAGACATTCATCGGGTGTGCATGACAATTCATCGAACACCCGAATGGTGTTATCAAGCCAGAACTCGGCCCTTTCGGCATCATCAGTTACTATGGCCTTGAACTCCTCGGCCCCACGCTTCCTAATCAAGTCTACAGGTGGCTTACTCAGCCTCACAGGATCAGCGACTGATGGCCTTACAGGCTCTTGGGATGGATTATTCAAATTTGGGAATTGTTGGACAGCCGGGTTGGTTCGGCATATTGCGCGACCCACTCATTCATCATGGTAAAAAAGGCTTGTTTAGCCCCCTCACCTTGATTATTCGCAGATGACTGAGGTTCAACAGGCGGCGTCCCTTGCGCAGGAGCAGCCGCTACGCTCTCAACGTCATCCGCTAGAGTTCTTTCTTCACCGGGATCCATTTACTAATCAAAACAAAACATTTCAACTGTCAGAAGTCATCACCCTTTTAAACATTAACATTATGGCATGTATAGCTAGACTCATACGTGCTATGGTAGTCCTAGAACCGACTAAACCATGGCTCTGATACCAATAAAATGTAACACCCCGAACCCGAAACCGACACCGGAGTCGAACACGAGGTGTTAACTGGCTTTAACCCCTTACAAAATTTATTTTCCAGACACTGCCCAATCTGTGTACTAGTCGTTTTAAAATCATATCTTGAGTTTCGTAACTCGAAAATCAGTTTCGTAATTTTTCCCAGAAACTAGACTCGTGTGCCCATCTATGTATTTTTTTTCTAGAATTTTTGGTTGGCCAATTAGTACAGTTTATTAGTCAAGTCTCCAAGTTGCAGGGGTCGACTACACTGAACTTTGCCCATTACGACTTGGATATCTCTGCACGGGGCTTCAATATGATGCCGTTTGTTTCTATGAAAACTAGATCAGAGAGGATTTAAATTTGGTACGACCCTAATTATCTCTGGTTATTTTATGAATTTCGAGTCGGAGCAGGATCCAAACCGTTCTGGCCTGTCCACAAAATCTTTATTTTATTATGCGTTGATCTTTTCGTTACTTCCTCATAAGCGACTCATCGAGTTCGTTACATAATTTATTCATTAATTCCACTCTATTTTATGATTTTTCATTCATGACACTGCTGCTGCAGATCTGTTACGAAATAACAGGTCATTTGCCTACCTGATCCAATCATCGACATCGTGCTTTTCGCATGGCTTAAAGTTTACATGCCATAATTCAAACACAACGTACTAGCTTATACATGCCAAATGATCTTCTAAGCACACTAAGAAGAAAGTACCAAACTTGCTATCCGGTGTGATGACTTCGATGACGGCCTGACCCCGCAAAATAGATGAGTCCAAGCAACCTATAAGGGTGACAAGGAAAACCGAGTGAGTTTTAATCAGTAAGTCATAAGCAATGCACTACATCCATCAATAACATTATCACAAGAGGAACAAATGGAACGAGACAATTACTCATCCATACCGAACCATACATAGTTCCTCCAACCTATCGATTCAGTTTCATATCAATCATACATTCACATTCCATATACTCATCAATAGACATTGAGGCAATTCATAAATCAATTATTTTCGTTACAATCAAACGCTAACGGCCTTTCACCCATCCTACGATAAATTTATGTACGTGACTTCAAGTATATTTGTCACTAGGTTCAAACTTACCGAGCTCAACACCAAGTATAAGCATAGCACCTATTAGCCATGTACTCAAGACACTTACCCGATCCGCTGTCCGCGATCGACTCAATAGTGTCGCACACATAGTGTCCATAATGATTCACGAATGCATATTGAGTCCGCACACTCATGCTATATAATCAACTCGCACACTTAGTGCTACGTAATCAAATCGCACACTTAGTGCACATAGTCAAACTCGCACACTTAGTGCCGCATGGTCAATTCGCACACTTAGTGCATCATATTCATTTCGCACACTTAGTGCAACATAGTCGAATCGCACACTTAGTGCTGTACAATTTAATCCCGCGCACTTAGCGCCAATCTCATGGTCATAAATGGTTATCCGCAGTTTAGTGCCGAGATCAACAACTCAGTACATCTTATCTCTTTTCTTTCATCAACATTCATCATCACATACGTATGCATATATATGTATTTATTATTCATTCCATCA